>NC_046321.1:55195607-55294731 GCF_009819535.1 Lacerta agilis
GCAATGGAAATTGGAGATAAAGTGTGAAAAATATTGCGGGTCGGCGAACCACGACCCGTCCAACAGTCCAGTTGGATTTACGATTACCGACAGTAATGGTGTCCTGCACGTTTCCTTCTCCACGACTCTGTTCACAGCCTGTTGGTTCCAGCAGAGATACACAGCAAAGGCAAACATCAGCTTGTCTGTAGGGGGGGGGGAAATCACTTCCACGCCATGGTTTTCACCAGCGGGGTACAACTGCTCCCGTGCCTTAAAGAGGTGGCGCAATGCAGGACCACATAAAACAAGGGGCGAGTTGGGTTGTGGGCTTCCTTTTGAGCAAGCAATGTACATGCTCCCGTTCATTGAGTTATCAGAGGAAGATTGCTTCATTGCAAATGCGAAGAGATCCTTGGGCAAGCGCTCTGAAGCAATGGTGGCAGATTGCATTTGGGTCAAACGACTGGGAAATGTGACAGGCAGCAAAAATGCCTAAAGCAAAAAACACTCAGTCCTTTTACACACGCATATATTCTCCCAGCTATCCTTCAGTATCCAGGATATGTCTCGTCATTTGTTTCTTTTTCATCAGGGTGAAAAGCCTATCCACGATGCAAGCTGATTCATTTCAATAAATAATCTCTCTACAAGGTGCTTTCTCCTTCTTCTCCTATCACACTCCTAACACCAGGAGAAACCTTCCCGGTTCCTGTAGTATTAAAATTAATCATTAATTTTCCTCAAGGCATATAGCCAGGCAGCTCTATTTATTTTATAGGTTGACTAATTAAATTTATATACCACCCTTCATCAAAAGATCCCAGGGCAGTTCACAGGGGGAAAAAATGCAAGATACAATGCATGTAAATAATTAAACCCAAGGAACAGAATGATAACCTAGAGTTGTTTTTTCACAAAATTATTAACCTAGTGTTATTATCTAGAGTCCATAAAATGGCAAGGTTCCCGCCACTAACCCAAGATGCTGGAGAAACTGCCCTGAGCAGTGCCACCTCGATATGGCCTTGTGCACATGTGCAAATAAGCATTCGGGAGAGCATGGAGACAATGAGGCTCACCAGCTGAGGAGCAAGAGACACAATACAATGGTGGCAGGCTTTTTAAAAGTAAAAGCTAGCCGTTCCTCATTCCTCTTACATAGCCAGCAAGTTTTTCTCTCAACTGAGTGGCTGTGTGATACTACAACTGCCACATGCATTGACATTGGGGGTGCTCACCTGACCTCCTAGAAGCTGGAGTTGCTACGGCAACACAGGATGGGGAGGGGAAGTCCGTGCGGAACAAATTCACAGGCAGAACCATTTAATTACAACTAATCCAGAATGCAGACTGGTGACTGGGAATGGCCACCGAGCCCATGTAACACCGGTCCAGAAAGACCTACATTGGCTCCCAGTACGTTTCCGAGCACAATTCAAAGTGTTGGTGCTGACCTTGAAAGCCCTAAACGGCCTCGGCTCAGTATACCTGAAGGAGCGTCTCCACCCCCATCGTTCTGCCCTGACACTGAGGTCCAGCTCCGAGGGCCTTCTGGTGGTTCCCTTACTGCAAGAAGTGAGGCTACAGGGAAACAGACAGAGGGCCTTCTTGGTAGTGGTGCCCGCCCTGTGGAACGCCCTCTCATCAGATGTCAAAGAAATAAACAACCTTGTTTAGGGAAGTTTTTAATGTTTGATGTTATATTGTGTTTTTAATATTCTGTTGGGAGTCGCCCAAAGTGGCTGGGGAAACCCAGCCAAATGGGTGGGATATAAATAAATAAATTGTTGTTGTTGTTGTTGCCACCAATCTGATGTGTTTGTAGCACATTGCACTGTTTTTGCAGATCAGGTTTAGATGTGGAAAAATGTACTGTGCTGGGAATAACAAAGGCATGCCATCAAAACTAATAATTAAGAAACTTGTCTTGTATTTCTGATCGATTCTATGTTTTAATATGTGTGCTGGTCATTGACCGTAATAATTTTTTTTTTATTTGATTTGAAGAAACTTGTTCAAACCTTGCCAATCTCCAGCAAGAACCACACTGAACTGCCACTGCCTCCCACTCTGTTTCTTAATAAGCAGCAGTGATTCGACAGTTGAGATTTTAGATGAACACCGCTGCCCCCAGAACACTGTCTTCTACTGGTTGGTGCTACTGTTGCTTCTGCTGACAGAAGATGAGCTTCATGGGCCAGGTAACCAGCTCACCTTCGCAGCAGCAGCCACCCTGCCATCTGCACTGGGGTAGGAGAACCACTACACAGAAGAGTCCCAGACACAAGAAGAGACAGAGGACCTCTGCTTCAGAACGAGCCTGTTTTAGAAGCCATCATCCATCGACGCCATCCAAGAAAGCTGGCTGTTGGAGGATGTGGGACTGATGAAGGAAAACCCTTCTTCACACACTGCGTAGTTCAACTATAGGATCCACCCCTACAAGATGTTGTGATGGCAACTATCTGGGATAGCTTCAAAAGAGGGTTAGACAAAACAGTGGCTATTAATGGCTGCGATCTATGATGCCAATGTTCTGCATAGGAGGCAGTATACCTCCAAGTACCAGCTGCTGAGAATACAAGGTGGAAGAATACCGTTGCATTCACGCCCTGCTTGCAGACTTTCCATAATCATCAGACCAGCCGCTGTGAAAAGAGGATGCTGGATTAGGTGGAACTTTCTAATGTTTTTATGCACCAAGGTGCATTGACAGGCTAATTTGAGAAGAACAAAATGACCGCTCCCCACATCAAATGTGTGGTTGCGCGCAGCCCCCAGGATCCCATGCAGCTCCTGGCAGTACAGGCTGGCTTTGCCCTCCCCAGGCTGGATACCTGGAGGTCTCCGCCTACCTCAGCCAATTGCCCAATCCCGCCTGGGGATGCGTTGCCAGGGGATCGACCAGGTAGTGGGAGGGACCGCCCTGCCCACACAGGGAATTACCTGGGAATTGTCAGTTGGCTCCACAGCTTCTCCCACCCTGACCCTCCCTCAGTTAAGCCTTCTTTGCAAGTTAACCTCTTCTTCACAGGTACGCGGGCACTGCTATGTCATGGTCACTGTTGAAGGGCTGGAAAGGAATTTTCCTGCATTGGCAGGTTTTGCCTTCCCCGTAGCAAAACGTCACAACTTTGGCGGTTTCAGGCTTTGGGTGGAATCCTTTAGTCTATCTTCCTAAATTGGGGGGGGGCATGAAACGGTGCCCCATGCCCCCCTTGTGGCAGCGATCAGAGGGTTCCCCATTAAAGGGGTCTTGAGGGGAGGCATTGGCCATATGCCAAGAGGTTGTCATTGCTCTCCCCTGTGACGGCGGTGAAACGGGGGGTGGGCTCTCTGCTTGAACATATGTTCTCCAGAGCCAGCCCAATCCCCACACATTCTGGATAACCCTGAAGTCTCCCAGATCCCCGGCTGGGGACTGGGAAGGATAAACACCCAATGCCTGAGCCAAGGTCTCCCTACATCTGAAATTTAATAAAGTTGTGGCCAATTTTAATCCCATAGCATGTTGTCTTGGAGTCATTATTCTGCTCAGGAGTCACCTGAGGTTTGGGGGACTCCACCTGTCCACTCAAATGCACCCCATTGCTTCTTATGCCCTGTAAAGAGCAGTACACAAATGGATCTGCCTCTTGCACGATTTAATCATCACCATCACCATCATCCTTTCAAGAGGTTTCAGGCAAGAAAGGTCACTGCGTCCTCCTCCGAGGCCATGTGTCTTTCCATTTTCTTCATCTCTCATTTCTCTCTAGCTGTCACATGGAAAGCCTGGGGATTTGTAGAAAGCAGCTCAGCCTTCCCTGGAATATAGATGCCTGGTGTGAAAAGGTTCACCTACCGATTGTCAGCTTTTCATGCAGATGTTAAAAACAAAGGAGCTGCAAGTCCAGAAAAGGGTGGGATCTGTTTTAGAAGATGGATGAAGAATGCTGTGCATTATAATTGTTACCATATTATATCTACTTCATTATTTCAATGGCAAATAAAGTATATGAAAAACTATGTGTAAAAAATAATCTCTCTCTCTCTCTCTCTCTCTCTCTCTCTCTCTCTCTGTGTGTGTGTGTGTGTGTGTGTGTGATAAAAGATGTTAAGGTTTACAATATGCAGAAACAGTTCATGTTTAACCTAATTATAAGCACACTATCCAACCAACTCATAATACACAAATTTAGTGATGTGATGGGTATAACAAAATTAATAAATACATGTACAATATGCTTTGATGAATGTGGGTTCTTGCTCCATTATTTTTTCCTTATTAATAAGGAATTTTTACAAAATTATTCCTATGACCCTCATCCCCCAACTGTTTTACATCTTATCTATTTATAAACATAGCTTAACTCAAAACAGCATATAATCTTCTATTAAAACCAAGGGTGTTCCCCCCCCCCATAGCCTGAATTGCTGGAACCCAACTGTTCAAAATCTTGTTATCGTTCACAAGGTTTTTTGGTCTTTCTAAAGTCTGCCAAATAAACACCACCCCCCCAGTGAGTCAGAGTCCTTAGTCCTGCCATTACAAAGGAGACCAAGAATCTAGCTTTATTGTCTTTGAAATGTCACTCGAATTCCCTCCGTGTTTTTCTTTCTCTGCTGAAAAAAATAAGGTTAATAAGACCTCTCCGTTTCTGGAACATGCTTTGAGATCGTCAGATGAAAGGCACCGCATAAGTACAAAGCTGAGTTGTAAACAAGTCATGTACTGTTTGCTATCACTGTGATCATTCGGCAGCGGTGTCTTTTGTATCCCCACCCCCCTCAACATTGATAAAGAGTTAGAGCATTTCACCATGTACCTTTTATTCCGCGACATTGCAGAGGTGGTGTCTAGGGGGCGCAGGGCCATAAGAAGCAATCAACTAAATACTAAAGAAATCGGGGGGGGGGAGGGATGTTGTGGAACCCGCTTTGTGACTGTGCGGTAGCCTTAATCATTAGTCGCCTAGATTGTGTGGTGCAACTAAGCAGAGTGCAACATACAGGAGATATCCAAGTCCAATAAACACCTAGGCTACAGTCCGGCGCAATGTGGAACTACTCAAATGGTGACAGACATTGGAGAAGGAGTGGCTGTTGCCCACACAGATGCAGATTTGTGGCGTGTGGATGGAGTGGGAATGGCACAAAATGGGCAACCTTGTTGGGCGACATCAGGCCACAACTTTATTGATTACACAGAGCGCGTTCTCCTTCCTGGAGAGCATGTGTTGCGGTGGGGGCTAGCAAGTCACCCCTCTGCTGCTGCTGGGCGGGTTAGTCTGGATGGCCTCAACTATGATTGGGCTCTGGCTGTCGTTGGGGAGATTCATATGTTGCAACTTGTTGATGGACAGCCCAGAGCCTATAAATGACCCTGCACTCAGCGTCGGAGCTCTCCTGGCTTCGTGCATCGGATCACCCGCCCTCTCTCCCTGTTATTAGGCCTCTGCATTGACCTTGCTATGCCTGTCATGGGGTCATCTGCTTTGGGGCAGGGGCCTGGTAGGAATTTTTCCATTTGGCTGATTGGCTGGTGCCGTTTGGTTTTCGCCTACTGCGTAGCAACTAGTCACAACTTGTAAGGTTGGCGGTTAGGCATTGGTTATAAATTGGTTGAGGAGGGGCAGAGTTGGCTGTGGTTGCCCCTTCAAGGCTGCTGCTGCAAGGGGAATTCCGTTAAAGGAATCCAGGGGCTCGCCATGCTTGTCCGTATCCCCCGGTCGGGGGGCAGGGCCCACGCAAGAGCCCCTGGGAGCATTAGGGGAGAACGGGTGCACACTCTCTCCCCAAAGTGTTTTCCCCTATACTGACGACGGGTGGAGGTCAGTTCTGTCCCCAGAGGGACAGATAGTCTTAACCAATACCTAACCAACCACTCACTTATTTTGTATTCAATAAAGTTGTGGCCAAAATAATGCCAAAAACCTTAAACTTATATCTGGTGTGAGGTGTGTTTTATTTGAGAGGTGGTTTGGGGACCTCAACACGCAACAGGTAGTGACAGGAGCGAGCAGCAGTAAATCACACCGAGTGAGTCGTACTTAACTCTTTATTAGAGAAACTGGGTCTACACAGGAGTCTCAGGCCTAATGAGCACAGCGTCTCATCTCTGTCAGGTCTTGCCCCCATGAAGCAGTTGCCATGACTAAAGGTCCCCGCCTCCCAACAGCTGCCTATGTCTCCTCCTCTCCATGTGCTTTTTCCAAGCAACCAGAGACTGCGCCTGGATGCCTGCCTTTGCTCCTTCTGCTTCATGCCTCTCCTGGTCCATTGGGGAGAGGAGTTCAGATCCCATCCAATGACATTTCTGCCAGATTAAGTTGTGATAGAAGGCTAAAGATGCCTAATACGATGAAGCACTCATTGAGGGAAGGGCAGAATAGCTCTCAAACCAGAACCATTTGAGTTTGGGAGGGAAAATTCCTATCCGGCGAAGTCAACCAGGGACCCAGGAGCCCAGTGAGGCCCTAACACCAAAGGATGGAGGGTGGGAAAGCTCACATTCAAAATGACCCCAGTTTCTTTTTAACGTACCTGGCCCCTTCTACCGTATCACAAGATCCTATGAGATGATGAGAATTCCCACGGGATCTTGCAAGAGTGTTGTGGAGTGTTGAATCCCCTCCCCCACCTCCCCCTGCACCACTGTGTTGTTGGCCAAAGGTGCCCCAGCACCACTGTCCTGGGCCTACAAGTCCTGGGTCTCGTAAGTCTTGTAAGTCTTCTTCCTCTGTGTCATCCCTGGGGATCCTTGGGCTGGTGCCACCCAGCACTCTTCATCATCCATCCAGTCCCTGACACCACGTCTCACCCCTTCCCCTCTCCTTCTTGGTAACACCAACAAACTATGGCATTGAGAAGCCAGGAGAGCAACAGAGTCCCAGTGCTACTGGGGATATCCCAACCACATAAGAGCAGGGCCGGATTTAGGTCTGATGAGGCCCTAAGCTACTGAAGGTAATGGGGCCCTTTATATGTCCAGCTGTCCTTTGTCAACAACAAATTGTCGCTGTTTTTTGCGTTGAATGTGGTAATTTATGGACCTAATAGGTATCTAAAGCCATTTCTACGTGTTGCCGTGAAACCAGTCCATGAAGGATGTAGGCACCCTATATATAGAAATCAGCAAACCAGTGATATTTTAGGGAGCATGCTAGCAGCCGGGGCCCATTACTTACATCATGTTGCTGTATGTAGGTTTTATTTTATTTGTTTTTTTATCTTATATTCTGGAAATGTACATCCAGGTTTTTTTCCTTCACATTTTTTGCCCCCCCCCCTAAGAGAGTGGGGCCCTAAGCTATAGCTCATTTAGCTTATACATAAATCCGGCACTGTGTAAAAGTATGGCAAATTTCCATCATACAGGACCGGCCCTAACAATTGACAGTGTGTGGCAGTCACTTCAGCCACCTGATTTGGGGTGTCACATATATGCAGTAAATTATTAGTTACTTTGTTTTTTTATTTTATTTTTACTTTCAAGAGAGAAAGACACATGCAGGATTTTCTGCCTCAGGTGCCAAAATAACTTGACCAGCGTTGGGTGCCATGCACCATGATGGGGACAAGAAACAATTTGCTGCTTTGGCTCATGCAGCAAAATAACTTAGACTGGCCTTGCTGCCACTCATGGGAATCTCGCTAACTGGAGTGAGGCAATAACGTGAAAGGGTGAAGGAAACGCCAATGTGTTCCTCAGTCTGACTTTAATATGGGTTTAGAAGCATACAAGAAGGAAGCTTTTATAAGAGAAACTGGATACTAAATATATATGTATTGTTTTGCAGGATGTTTTGGGGGTGAGGGAAATAATTTGTAAGCTTCAAAATGACTCTAATTCTCAGAAGCCGTGAGCCAAATGTATAGTTTTGGAAGCTTCGGATGTAGCTATTGGAACATAGTGGACAGAAGAAGCCCATGAGAATTCCCATCAATATTTTCAACAGAATCGAAGGCCACACGTATTAAATATAAATACAATCCCCTCTGCAGTGCCTCAGAAACCTCAGCCCATGTTTGTAGAATATCTAGAGTAGCTTTCAAAATGTACATTTCTTCAGCACAGGAGGTAGAGAATTACTCTCATCCTTCCAAGCGACTGAGGCGCACACAGCTAACTAGTAAGAGAATATGCCTTCTCCAGTTCTTATCTTATTAACGGGGTTTGCCCCTGAGAAGGAGCTGTAGGGGTTTGAGAAATCTGCAGCAAGAGAGGCTGAGATGATTTGGTGAGGAAAAAGCAATCTGAGACGGAGGGAGGGAGGGAGGGAGGGAGGGAGGGAGGAAGAAAGAAAGAAAGAAAGAAAGAAAGAAAGAAAGAAAGAAAGAAAGAAAGAAAGAAAGAAAGAAAGAAAGAAAGAAAGAAAGGAAGGTGTCCATGGAGGAGCCATGGGAAGGCAATGGAAGAGCAAGCAACAGTGTTTAGATTTTTACCTTCATCCACCTCACAACCTGCAGTGGATCTCTGCAGCTGACTAAGCAGTGATAAGCTGGAGGCCTGTAGTTGCATCCAACCAAGTCACAAGCCTGAGAGGCAGTTGACCTAATTTCCCACTGATTGTCAGGTTGAGGTGAAAGACTCTGGGTATTATCTGTTTTATAAGGTTTATACTGCTGAGATAAGTTAACTTAAGGATGTTCATAGAAGGAAAGTTTCTCATTTGCTCCTCATCCCACCTGCCAATCACTGCACAGCCGCTTGCAATCCCAAACATGGAGAATGTTGCAGTAGTTTTCCTAATATAATGCTAGAAGTTCTGTTTTTTAATATTGTTTTCACATTGCAGTACCTGTTCCATTATGAAACTGTGGTTTTTTGTCCAATAGACCGGCATGTCATGCTAAATTTCATCCGCACCAGTGAATAATAATAATAATAATAATAATAATAATAATAATAATAATAATAATTTATTTATACCCCAGCCACTTTGGGTGGCTCCCAACAGATTAAAAACAGAATATAACCTCAAACATTAAAAACTTCCCTGAACAGGGCTGCCTTCAGATGTCTTCTAAAAGTCAGATAGTTGTTTATTTCCTTGACATCTGATGGAAGGGAATTCCACAGGGCAGGCGCCACTACCGAGAAGGCCCTCTGCCTGGTTCCCTGTAACCAGTGCTGGATTTATGTATAGGCTAAGTAGGCTGAAGCCTAGGGCCTCTAAATCTAGGGGGCCTCACCTGCCTGCCCTCTCCCCAGTGCCGCATTCTCCTCTCTCTCAAAATTGCAAACCCAATGCTTCCTGAGAGGGCAGGACAACTTGGGTCTCTAAATCTAGGGGGCCTTGCGAGACTCAGGGCTACCCAGTGGGGCCCAATTTGAAGCAGTGGGGTGCAACTTTTTTTTTTTTTTTTTGGGTAGGGCCCCAGTTCACAGCCAAAGTCTGCAAAAACTTATAGATACCGTGTTTCTCCTAAAATAAGACATAGCCATAAAATAAGACATAGCAGGATTTCTATGCATTTGTGAAATATAAGCCGTTCCCCGAAAATAAGCCACACCCCAAAAATAAGCCACAGTGACACAGCACCTCCCATTAAAACAGCCTTTTTTCAAATGTTTAAGCAAAGAACACACACACACACATTTTAATATCAATTTTATTAGGACTTTTCAACATAGGTTACAAAAAAAAAACCAACTAGTCTTAAAAAAATACAAAGAAGAAGAAAGAAAGAAAGAAAGAAAGAGAAATAGGAGAAATAAAATAATACAATAAAGACAGTTGTATATTTATAGCTCTCCATTGTATCTTAATTTTCAATCCACATACATCAAATAACACATATTTTTTTACTAACTGTAAAGCAAGGACAATCACAATGTTCTTGTTTGCATACTTATAACTTTGAAATCAACTTTGAATGCTCATAAGTATTCCAAAGTCCGTTGGCTATTTTCTTTTAATTGGTTGAGACAGTTGCAAGACAAGCATGCTAAGAAGTTGTTTTAAGAGGCTGACAGACAAGGGAACTCTGCCAGTTAGGGGAAACACGTACGATCTAGAGAAGTGTTTGCTTACCGATCCACATCCTGCCTCTCTGGAAATACTTTGTTATTGGGGGGTCTTGAACAGTGGAGAGCAAATATATTACTCATTATACTTGTAATAAGAACTGTGTGGCAGGAGTTGGCCTGTCGTCCCGGCATCTCTGCTCCTGAATCTCCTCTGGTGGCTAATATCCTACAAGACATCCAGAACCACCACCGACATTGGCTGTAGCTTTAAGAACTCATGCATGAGCTTGCTTTCCCCTCCTCCCTCCGATTCCATTTTTCCTTGTGTGTTGTGTCTTTTCAGACTGTGAGCCAGAGGGCAGGAACTGCCTTAGAAGTGACCTTCGCAAGCTACTCTGAGAGCATTTGGGTCTTCAGAATGGAGGTTCTAAATGCTGCACACACACACACACACACACACACACACACACACACACACGAGTTCATGACATGGTATTTATTCTCCTATAAAAGCCATATGAATGAGAAACCACAGAAGCTGATTATCATTGGGAGCAATGCTCCTCTTTGCTTGCAAACTGGCCTCGGGGTGTGGAACCAGCCCCAGCTCGCAATCTACTTGAATAAATCAACAGCACTGAGAAGGGGAGCACCTTTCGGAAGGGGTCACCTCATTACCTGAATCCTTTCCCTCTATCTTGCTGTGCAACTTTGTTTCTCAGCCCCAGGCAACAGCCGAGGCAGATTGTGACCCAGGCGTATCTGTTCAAAGCACGAGCTCATGTGTTTTCCCCTCTGGAAGTCTTCCTTGAAGGTAACGTTTCAAAGTGGGATCAAACTGTTGCTGCCAGACACACTGACAACGAGGGAGCCAGAGGGAACCTGCCTGTCAATATTGGTAGCTGCCTTCTATCTGAAGACGACGATTCGCAGGCAAAATAACATTGCTAAATAACTGAAAGCTTGGGCTTCGTAGAACAGTGCTTTCCAAATGTTTTGATAAATGAACACCAGCTTCCATGCCCTACTTTCTCAGACTACAAATGGAAACGCAGAATATGTGGATCAGTGTTGCTACTGGACCTGTGTCTGAAGGCAGGAAAGGGCTGGGTTAATAAACTGAAACTGAATTCTGTGCTTTGAATGGGTGGTTCCCAAGTCTAGGAAGTGGGGACCAGGCCTGTATTAAACAGGTTTGCTCTCTCCTTGAAAGGACAGCTTTGCAGCTTGGGACATGGTCCTGGATCCAGCTGGAGGCCCAAGAAGAGTTCCCATTTCCAGCTTGCTCAAGAGCTAGAGTCATTCCTGGATCAGGATAGCCTTGCCACAGTGCCTCGGCCTCTTGAAGCTTCAAGGCTAGATTACTGCAATGCACTCTGTGTGGGGCTGCCCTTGAAGACAGTTCAGTGACTGCCTGTCTACTTCTGAGCCTGCTTTAAGGTATTGATGTTGGTTTCCGAGATCCCAGATGGCTTAGGACCCAGGCACCTGTTTGAGCACCTTTCCTGATATATGCCAGCCCAACAATGAACTCATGCATTCATTTCTGATGGCTATGTAGCCAAAACAGGGTTATCGGTTAGAACGTGATGCTGATAATGCCAAGGTTGCAGGTTTGATCCCCATATGAGATGGCTACATATTCCTGCATTTCAGGGAGTTGGACTAGACAATCCTCAGGGTCCCTTCCAACTCTACAGTTCTATGATTCTAGGAACTCTATTGTGAGGGAATACGCTGAAGACAAAGGTTGTGGAATGCAGTCGCAGGCAGACCAGCTCAGTTCAGAAGAGGAGGGGGATATTCACCCCCCACTCTTGCCTCCAGTGCTCTCAGAAGCAGAGAGAGAGAGTCAGACTTACACACAGCAGACAAACAGCTTGGAGAGGAGCTACCCAGTTCTGAGACAAGGACGAGAGAACTAGAAGGAGGGGGGCAGCTGGGCGATACGTCAATCGAGAGTGTAGGGGTGCCCCTTCCCCTCGGACTAGATGGTCTGAATGTATCAGAGAGCAAAGGAGACAGAGAAGGGGAGGGACTTCCTTTTGGCGCACTCCTTGCTGTGGAAGTCACAAGGATGATTCAGAGCAGGCAACTGGTATCCTTGCGGAGGGTTGCCTGTTTGTGCTTGTAACAGAATACTGTAATAAAAGGACTATAAATCTACCAAATGGTCAATAATTTTTATTGGTGAGCCACCGGAAGGGAGAGGGGAACTCCCGTACTTAACGTCTATGCTCTGGGGAGCCTTGGGCTTTACAGCGGTAGGGAAACAAAGGGGGGGATTTCATAGCATCCCTACCCCCTAAATTAAACAATCCAATATGGACTTGTTGGCCGCTATTGATCGAGGAAACAGAAAACTGGGGGAGATGGAATGACGCATCCTGAAAGAAGGCAAGGCTGAATGACTGAATGGAACAGTGAGCAGGAATATTCCACACTGCACCATTTTGTTGTAGTATATAAATCCTTGTCCACATGCCCAGGAAGGCTTCCATTACAAGTGAAACATGCACCTCTGAAAGATACTCGGAGTCCAGTGTGACTTTCATGCTCTTTATTCAGCTCATAGTAGTGAGGAATGTAGTTCTCCCAAAACGTTTGCTTTATATACACTATTTACACAATGGGCCCCACATGATTGGCTAGTTCCGGGATACTCCTGTATGCCAATCAGTGTGCGGATTCACTTCCACCTGGAGCTGGATTGGGTGGCTCCTGCAGACCAATCAGACTGCTGCAATCTCAATCCTATTGTTCTGGGACCAATCAGACTGCTGCAATCTCAATCCTATTGTTCTGGGACCAGTCAGACTGCTGCAATCTCAATCCTATTGTTCTAGGACCAATCAGACTGCTGCAGTTTGGATCCTATTCAACTCAGTACATAACAACCTCTATTATCCAGAAATGTAATATGCATCTCATAAATGTAGGCCACAATTTTCTGTCATGGTTGAAAGTGCAGCACCTGAGTATTGTAGATGGAAAGCTTTCTAATCTCTGAAGACGGTATTGAACTAATGTAACTGTAAAGGAACTTGTAGGGGTGGGGGGGGGGAAGTGATCTGCTTTCATGTAGCCATTTCATTGTGCCATCCATAGATCTCTGAAGAAAGCTGCTAATTAGCCTGACAGTGATTTGTTGTTTACTCAGTGTAAAATTTGCTCCTTTCAAAACATTCCCTCCCTCCAGTGAAAGCGGTGGCAGGCTTCTTGTGCCCCCTTTTCTTACATTCTCTTCGGAAGTATAAAACCAATGAAAATATGTTCAATATCCAGTGGTCCCCATGGAATTTAGAGCAAAACTATTTTAAAATAAATGTCCCTATAGGCTTTGCTCAGCCAGGAATTGGGGGACCCCCCCCACTGTTTAGAAGGCCATAGATTGTTAAATCTTTTAAGGGAGAAGATGAATGTTTTTGCCTGGTGCTTAATGAAGGTGCCAGGTGAGCCTCCCTGAGACAGATATTCTTGGATAACCTGTGCAAAGTGGGAATGGCTTTGTTGTTGTTCAGTCGTTCAGTCGTGTCCAACTCTTCATGACCCCATGGACCAGAGCACGGCAGGCACCCCTATCCTCCACTGCCTCCCGCAGTTTGGCCAAACTCATGTTAGTAGCTTCGAGAACACTGTCCAACCATCTCATCCTCTGCCGTCCCCTTCTCCTTGTGCCCTCCATCTTTCCCAACATCAGGGTCTTTTCTAGGGAGTCTTCTCTTCTCATGAGGTGGCCAAAGTACTGGAGCCACAACTTCAGGATCTGTCCTTCCAGTGAGCACTCAGGGCTGATTTCTTTAAGAATGGATAAGTTTGATCTTTTTGCAGTTTTGGGGACTCTCAAGAGTCTCCTCCAGCACCATAATTCAAAAGCATCAATTCTTTGGCGATCAGTCTTCTTTATGGTCCAGCTCTCACTTCCATACATTACTACTGGGAAAACCATAGCTTTAACTATACAGACCTTTGTCGGCAAGGTGATGTCTTTGCTTTTTAAGATGCTGTCTAGGTTTGTCATTGCTTTCCTCCCAAGAAGCAGGCGTCTTTTAATTTTGTGACTGCTGTCACCATCTGCAGTGATCATGGAGCCCAAGAAAGTAACATCTCTCACTGCCTCCATTTCTTCCCCTTCTATTTGCCAGGAGGTGATGGGACCGGTGGCCATGATCTTAGTTTTTTTGATGTTGAGCTTCAGACCATATTTTGCGCTCTCCTCACCCCTTCAGAGTTGCTTCCAAGCCAGCTAGTTTCATCCAGTGGCCAGGTGTCCTTATTCAGAGAAGACAGTTTTCTATTTGAAGGGTGTCAAAGGACAGTTTTCTTTTTGAAGGGCTTTCTAGGTTCAATATAAAGACCCCTAAGAAGGAAAAGCAAGAGTTGCCCACCCCAAACCTCCAGCAGTCTGAGCAGCTACTTTAGGCCACCTGGTCATAGACCTTACCATGGTAAGATGTACTGTATTGTAATTACCTCTACATTTGCAGAAAGATTTATACATTATCACTAGCAAATCTGTGTCTGTGGACTTTTTTTTTTTTACTTTTTAAGATTATATAGCCATGCTAGTAAAGGTAAAGGTAAAGGGACCCCAGACCATTAGGTCCAGTCGTGTCCAACTCTGGGGTTGCGGTGCTCATCTTGCTCTATAGGCCAAGGGAGCCGGCGTTTGTCCACAGACAGCTTCCGCGTCATGTGGCCAGCATGACTAAGCCGCTTCTGGCGAACCAGAGCAGCGCACAGAAACGCCGTTTACCTTCCCGCCAGAGCGGTACCTATTTATCTACTTGCACTTTGACGTGCTTTTGAACTGCTAGGTGGGCAGGAGCTGGGACCAAGCAACGGGAGCTCACCCCGTCGCAGGGATTCGAACTGTCGACCTTCTGATCGGCAAGCCCTAGCCATGCTACCAGAGTGCAAATTCAGGAGCACGTGTCTAGCCTTTTTGAAAGTTGCAAACTGTCGCAGAGCCCTCCTTCCAGCATAATATATGCCCAGGGTGTTTTTTCTTTTCTTTTCTTCTGATGCTGAATTTAGATTTGCTCAAAAATTGAAAGGGGGTGGGTTGATAAAATTGCATGGGGGGAAAACCCTAAAGGCTAGAATTTCAAAAGCGCTGTGTATGAAACTTTCCTGAAGCATTTTATAGAACATTTAATGAGGGTTTACAGGGGGGAAAAGAGAGCAGTTGAAGGAACTTCCATTAATCAGTTTCTTTTTTAAAAAAAATGGCTTAAGGATTAGTACACAGCAGGATTAATTTTCTGAATGCAAAATCAGTTTATTGATGTTTGCATTGCTAAGCTTTTGTTACATTAATTGTTCCTGCTTAGAGTGTTTTGAGAAGAATTTGGGGAGGGACTTTGGAAAAAGGTAATTGTGATCCAGATTACCAAATGGTGGGAAATAAAGAAAGAAATGCCACCACAATCTATTTAGGATTAGACAAGTCAAGGGGGCCAGCTTGTTCCTTGTTGTGTACAAAGGTGTCTAGGGTGGTCTTCATTTAAAATCCCCACCCACACATATCTATATAAATTCAAATTCATGAAAATTGACATCTTTGGCTGTTCAAATTTACTGTTCAAAGGACAGGTGGAAGATCAAAGATAACTTATTGGAAACCATTTTTTAAAAAAAGGAATGGTGCAAAACCACAAATGTTGAGGTGTGAAATGAAGACTCCTGCATGTTCCTTCCACGGCTGATTTATCTCTCTTTTTGAACCTTTTCTCCATCTGTTTCACCAAGGCAGAGGCAATTTTCTGCTTCTCCTTCGCCTGTGGATCGCCTTGCAGGAATGCAGAAAAAAGCACCACCAGTTCCACGATGTTTATATTAATCTCTTTTTAAAGGTCACAGATGAGTGTTGACAAGAGTAGGGATTAGGGAGAGATTCAATTCAGTTCATATTTAAAGGTGAAGTACCTGATTGCCACTGCCCAAAACAACGCAGGCACCAAAACACAGCTGTCCGTCACACTTTGCAGTTCACCGAATTTTGCAATGCAGTTTTCCAGCCAAGTGATGCCTACAAAAATGACCGTAGTGTGCATAAAATAAATATATAAGCAAAGATGATGACATTAAGAAGGGATTGTATTAGGGGGAACTGCTATGCAAAACAGGCATGGGAAGCAAAATTGCTTACAAATGTCTGTATTAAGAGAAAATTGGCACTAAAATGTTGATGAACTTTCATGAGGCCTCTTGTTTGTTTCTTTAAAAAGCCCACAAATTGATGCAAAAATAGATACATGGTACAAAATAGCCCGTTTGCACCAGGGACCACAATTCAGTGGTGCCCCCAGTGGAGGAAGAATCATAAAACCATAGAGTTGGAAGGGTGATATAGAAGGGAGGCAATTGCTGCCAATTCACTCTCCTCCCTGCATCCCTCTGTGCAGGGGCGGTAAATTTTGCAGGGGCTGCTGTGAGAATTGAATGGACCACTGCCCTAATCCAGCAAGCTCTTTGTTCTTATGTTTCTACAGAAGATATAAAAAAGTTAAAGGAAAAGGACCCCTGGATGGTTAAGTCCAGTCAAAGGCAACTATGGGGTTGCGGCGCTCATCTTGCTTTCAGGTCAAGGGAGCCGGCGTTTGTCCACAGACAGATTTCTGGGTTATGTGGCCAGCATGACTAAACCACTTCTGGCACAACAGGACACAGTGACAGAAGCCAGAGCGCACGGAAATGCCATTTACCTTCCTGCTGTAGCGGTACCAATTTATCTACTTGCACTGGTGTGCTTTCGCCCCGTCATGGGGATTCAAGCTCTCCTGCTTTCCTGCTCCACCACTGCCCCCATTTGACTTTCTGCCCTGTTCCAGAGCATCTTCCAAATCTTCAGGGTAGCTTTTCTGGGAGGTGGGGAACTCAGGATGCGACCTATATACAACTTACAATGAGTTCTTTCAAATGTTTCAATTTTGGAATTTATTTGTGAACTTGATAATACTTCTTCATAACATCTGCATAGTATTTATTATTTTACTGGGTTTCTGTTGTCTTTGCAACAAAACAAACAATAGAATTCTACTCTACTTTATTTTTGACACACGTAGAGACTTAATTAACCTTGGTTTCATGGACTAGGGCAGTATATTAATATTAAGACTCCTTGGAGGGATATAAGAAAGGTCTTATTTAATGTTCACTATCCATTGGAGGACAATAGATTAAGTATCTATAAGTAATGTACCTTTTCACCCTGCCTTTTCTAATGAGGAATTAGCATTTATGAGTGAAAAAAAGATACAATGAACCGCATATAATTTAGCTCTCCAGGAAAATGCAAAAGATGGTTTCTCAATATATTTTTATACTCCATAAGGCATAACCCATTCATGGGAGGGATGGCTGTGTCTGCTCCTGCCCTTTGAAAATAGCAGGAATGAAGGAGAAATGGAGGAGATATTGAAAGTGGAAATGAAGTTTAAGACTGCAGTCCTAAACTGGCACACCAGTTTTACTTCAGCCCCAGAGGAGCACTCCATTGTCTCTCGGGACAGATAGGTGCAAACAACTAAAACATAATCAAACATCACAAACACAGCAGCATTAATACCATAAAATAACCAGCAAGTCATCAATAAAACAATTACAACCAATGAAACACCATTAATAACAGCAGCCAGAATCTTATACTGGACAGAAGGAAAAAAACCAACGAAACAAGAATGGCTCCTAAAATTAATGGACCAAGCAGAACTGGCAAATCTAATGGCATTAACAAGAAACCAACACGGCGGATAATTTATGGAAGAGTGGCAGTCATTATTATTATTATTAGGAGAGAAAAAACATAATAACCAAATGAAATCACAGGCAGGATTTGAAATTTGAGCAACGGGCAGAAATGTTAATGTATGAAATAGAGAAACTAGATGGAATGTGGGATGCAATAGACGAATATGTATTGAACGAAAAGTGTGATATTATGCAGTACATAAAAGGGATAGGTATAAAAACAGCATGGAAGTGAAGGTGGCAAGTCAAATGTGGAACAAATTTGAAGTTTGAAATTGGTTAAAGTTATGAAAGTCTAATAATTTTTTTATTAAAAAAACCCTCCACTATTAATAAAACAGCAACCAAATAAGCTAAAGAGAATAATTACAGCATTTATAATCTATGAAACAACATTCAGGCTGACAATGGCTTGTAGTCATGATGGCTGTATTGCTTCACATACAAAAGGGAATGTGCCTCTGCGTACCAGTTGTCATATTGATGTGCTCATGCCCTTCTTACAGGCTTCCCATGGCTATCCAGTTGGCCAATGTAAGAACAGGATGTTGGACTAGATAGGCTTTTGGTCTTCTTATGTTGTCATACAGTTGTACCTTGGATCCTGAACACCTTGGTACTCATCTGTTTTGGCTCCTGAACGCAGCAAACCTGGAAGAGAGTGTTCCGGTTTGCAAAAGTTCTTTGGATCCCGAACATTCAACGCGGCTTCCATGGATTCAGATTGCGTGCAGGAAGCTCCTGCAGCCAATTGGAAGCCGTGCCTTGGTTGTCAAACATTTTCAGAAGTTGAACGGACTTCTGGAACGGATTCTGTCTGACAACCAAGGTACGACTCTATTTTTATTCTAAATATTTAATTAGGGTATTCCAGTTGGCGTGTGTGTTTTTGTGTGTGTGTGTGTGTGTGTGTGTGTGTGTAAACACACACACCCCAGTAAAACTTCTGTTTAATCCCAGCTTTAGCTGACCACTCTGATTTGGAAAATAAAAATTAAGTAACATATTTGCTTTTGTAGAAAGCACTTCCTATTAATTTCAAGGTGATTTGCATTCATTCCTTTTGCTATCATTCAATGACACTTCGAAACTAGGGCATGCAGTGTTAACAATGGACTTCAACATCCTCGTTTGAATGTCTGAAAAAATCTGTCGACAAAGCAATTGCCTTTTAATTCAGTAGCTGATGTCGCACTTGTCAGAATTGCATTATATGTCTAATATCAGGTGTCAAGTTGTCCAATCAGCTCTTGAAATACCAACGTCAGGGTTCACATTCCGCTACGGAGAATCAAATTGGACATCAGAATTCTAGCAGGGATCAGCAGTCCTGAATATTTCAACATGCAACCCCACGCTCTTCGTGTGTGTAGCAAGCCCGGGTTATTTTGAAGGTGGCATTCATTCTGTAGGGAAACAAAACAGAAAGCCGCTCTGCAAAGCTGAGTGCTGAAATATGAGAGCTAAGAGAATATATAGAAGTTAGGGAGATTTGGATAAAAACAACAACAGCTGGAGAAGAATAACGAGAACTTCTTGACCTCAGAGGGTAATGCATGAAGCATTAGAGGAGAAAATTGACCGATGCAGTGTCCTTCTGTAGCTAAAAGTTAGCATCATAAAAGGGGAGAATGAAATGGTTACTTAAGTAGAGTGCTGATACATGTCATATACTTATAAAAATAATCTTTTCTGACAAGGATGTGATAGAACTAGGACGTGGAACATGTGGCTTTCCAGATGTTATTGGATTCCAGTTCCCAGGCAACTTGGCCAATGGTCAAGATAATGGAAGTTCTGGTGCAACAGCATATGGGGAGCCACATGTTCTCTGCCCCTGAGACAGAAGTCTAGATGGAGGGCAGGCCAATTGAAGAGATGTTCAAAAGGATATAACAAAAGTGTAATCTAGTGTACCCCCAAACCGGGAGGAAAACAATGTTGGTCCAGAAGCTGGCCTAGTTTCTTCTTGTTTATTCCCCCACATCAGGAACAAGGGAAGAGAATCGATAAAGAAAGAAACTCCCAGAAAATGACAGATCCGTGTAAGAACATAGCCTTGCAGAGAGTTAAGGCTTATCTACGCCTTTGTTTGCCGCACCACTTTCCCATGGTTTAGTATTGAATCGGAACAAAGAGCAATTGAGTTTCCCATGGATTGCTGCTTGTTCCAATTTAGTGGGTTTTCCGGGAAAAGTGGCAGGGGAAATGCAAAAGCACTCAAACCCATGGATAGAAAGCATGGGGGGAGTGAGAAATGGCTTGGACCTGAGCTTTCTAGGACAAGCAGGAGTGTGGGCAAGCCCTTGAGACACAAGAACCATCACGACCTACCTTAAGACTGAAGCTTTTCTTATCAAGATTCTATACTGGGAACTCAGATATACAGCTGCAAATATAACGTTTTAAATGCCCTTTAAGTGCTTTATACAAATGTGACACCAGATGGCGATGGCAAATTCTCTCTCTCTCTCTCTCTCTCTCTCTCTCTATATATATATATATATAATTAAAGCTTTTTCACAGCATTTTTTATATGTGTCTAGATTCCACCTGGGTCCTCACTTAGACCAGGGGAACTGGATCTGACTGATGGATCCACCTTGGTCAGCCACTTTCATAGGTGCTCAGGGCTCCACACTCCTGTCAATCACTTGACATCACTATGACATGAAGTGGCCATTTCTTTCTTTTGCAGCAGCTTGGTCCAAGCCAAGTGATTTTAGTCAGGGAAAGACAGGGAGGAGTGAGCCTGCAGGCTGAATTTCATTTAAGGGGTCAGTGCACAATTGATTCATTCTGCCTCCATACATCACGGGTATTGAATGCACAAGACATTGCCAGGTAAAGCAAGAAACCCTCATCTAAGGTAAAAGGTAAAGGTAAAGGACCCCTGGATGGTTAAGTCATGTCAAAGGCAACTATGGCGTTGAGGCACTCATTTCGCTTTCTGGCCAAGGGAGCCAGCATTTGTCCACAGACAGCTTTCTAGGTCATGCGGCCAGCATGACTAAACCGCTTCTGGCACAACGGGACACCGTGATGGAAGCCAGAACACACAGAAATGCTGTTTACCTTCCCACCACAGTGGTACCTATTTATCTACTTGCACTGGCGTGCTTTCAAACTGCTTGGGTGGCAGGAGCTGGGACAGAGCAACAGGAGCTCACTCCGTCGTGGGGATTCGAACCGCTGACCTTCCGATCGGCAAGCCCAAGAGGCTCAGTGGTTTAGACCACAACCCTCATCTACTTCTCTGTGTGACACCCACGTGCATTGATTCATTGCAGAGAAGGATAGCATAAAATGGCTTGTGCCAGAGGTTTGCTAAGGCGAGGCTTGCTAAGGGATTTGCTTCCGTACCCAAAAGTGCAGTGTCTATGAAGTAGCCCTTCATTTGTGGTAATGGAAGATGCCAGCGCAGATGAGCCCTTTGCGCCGGTGATCGTTCCACCAACCCCAAAGAGTTAACCATGCCACCTATCATCTCCAGCGCAGAGTGAGCTGAGCCATGCTCTGCTTGTGGTAGATGACAGAATGACTGCCGCAGCTGCTGCGCGCTGACAGATTGTATTTGCAACAAGATGTGTCATCTCCGAAGTCTGTTTATGAATGCATTTAATTAAAAGCCATCCGTGCAGATGTAAAAGCATTAACCCCATGAGGGAGCCATGCCAACACTATGGAAAGGATGCTAATTCCTAGAGTTTCTTAAAAAAAAAAAAAAAGCTGTTAGGAACAATACATCTGATTTGTTCCATCATTCTTGGCATATCTCCCTGGGGCCCTATCAGAATAACATATATATACTTCTGGAGAAAAGTGTGGGAATAGGAAAGACATGAATATAAATAACAGTAACGCTGCAGTAACTGTGTCCCATGTCTGCAGTCAAATAACTGTTTCCTTGGAAATGTAGAGTAGACCTAATGATTACTCAAGTCCCACAGCACCTTGATTTTGTGGTTAGGTTCAGGCCATTCTGAGGATAGTACTGCAATATGGCCAGAGGACAGACTGGCTAAAGTGTTGTCCAATCCAAGCCTGGTTTTTTAAAAATAAATAAATAAATAAATAAATAATAAATACCCTAAGAAGGGAGAGATGTAGCCCCTCACAGGGGCAGCAGACTTGAACATGGTGTTCGTGTTTAAATTATAATAAAGGTAAAAGGGACCCCTGACCATTAGGTCCAGTCACGGACGACTCTGGGGTTGCAGCGCTCATCTCTCTTTACTGGCCAAGGGAGCCGACGTACAACTTCCGGGTCATGTGGCCAGCATGACTAAGCTGCTTCTGGCGAACCAGAGCAGCGCACAGAAACGCTATTTACCTTCCCGCCGGAGCAGTACCTATTTATCTACTTGCACCTCCTGCTTTCGAACTGCTATAATAAGCATGTCCAAATCTGCATCCATACACATAGATAAGCACATGCATATTTTATACAAATCGATGTCCTTTTGTGTGTGTGTGTGTGATGCAGGGCAAGGTATCACATTTATCAAGACCTCAGAGCCAAATCCAACACACTAAACGCTGGACTTTCCATGAGTGAAATTGCACCTGAATTTCGCACTGTTTTCTAAGTAAATAAAGTAATTTTTGTACGTAGTTTCAATACCCCCCCCATCAGAGTCTTGTGTCTCCTTCCTAAAGCCTGGGAAGCTGCTGTCTGGATTGGAGAGGGAGACATGGTGCTCTGGCAGGGTCTGAGAGTTGTCCTTCCCAAAGTTGTCCTTTGGGAAGGAGGCAGGAGGGCTGGAGGATCCTGTCAGATGACTCGCACTTCCTTCCCAAAGCCCAGAGAGCTTCTGCCCAGCTCAGGAAGCGAGGTGTGATGCTCTGACAGGGTTCTAGAGCCCTCCCTTGTGTGGTGAGTACAGGCACCATTTTTTTTCTAGGGGAAAAAAACTGATTGTACCCCATGTATTAATAGCCTTAGTATACTAATCCTGCAATTTGCTAGCTTTGTGCATCCAGGACTCAACTACATTAGTAAAAAAACAGTGTTTTAAATGTGTTATAAATATGCAACACCAGATGGCGCTGTAGAGCACAAAACATTTCTTTGCGATTTGACATAGGGGTTTTTTCCCTTTTGTTATAATGATTTAATTTATGACTTATTTATAGTGGGGTTTTCCCTGTGTGTAGATCTACCCCCAGTTCCTTTCAGGCTGTGACTCAGTGGTAGGACACCTGCTTTGCATGCAAAAGGTCCCAGGTTCAAACCCTGATGTCTCCTGGTAGAGCTGAGAGAGACCCCTCCCTCAGTCTCCGGAAAGCCACTGCCAACCTGTGAAAGCAATACTGCCCTATAAGGAACAAAGGCCTGATTCAGTATAAGGCAGTCCTCTTTGGTCCTTTAGCTGTAGCATGACTGGTAAACATCTAGTCTGGTTGGATCTTGAATCCATCTGCATTGATTGATTGATTGATTGATTGATTGATTGCCATAAGTGGTTTAAGGGGTGCAACAATGAGGTAGAACGAGGCGCAAGAGACAAGGGGCATCAAATTCCTGCACCACACAAGCTGCTGCTGGAACTTGAAAGCCCAAAATCTGCTGCTGTCTTTGCCTTTGAGACCCATAACGTACCACTGTTTTTTCTTTCCTTAGACCCCACGTCTGTGCACATGTTTCTGTGTACAACATCCCTCCACTTTAAGCAAGAGGAAATATAAACGCAGCAGGGATGTGCCACACACTGACTGATTGAGAGATGGGTTCTCCGACTGGAAGCAAGCAGCAGCATCTGCCCGAAATATCTTCACAGATGCTGAGCGCAGCGGAACGTTTGCTTTGGAAATAGAAGGAAAGACAAGCGATCGCCTAACCGATCTGATCTGCAGAAACCACAGGAAGTCCTCGCCTTTCAGAAAATAACACCAAGTCAGGGATCGAGGCAAAATAAAACCTTGCACATGTACAGCAATTGAATAGCTGATCTATTTAGCAAACACAATGGTGTGTGTGTGTGTTTGTGTGTCTGTGTGTGTCAATTTCCTCAAGAAAAAATTGAATCACAAACTTTTGGATCTTAAAACTTTAAAAGAGACCTGAATGTAGGCTGAGACAAGTCTGCAATGGAAGCTTAGTGAGGAATTGGCAGATGACCTTGAGAACAGGGAAGACCACCATGGCACCCATGGGTGAACATGCACCTGCAGAGATTTCCTTGGCTTTCCTTGTCTCTTATGTAGTCTTCTCACCTTGCTCTTCCCTCCTCTGAAAATAGGCTTTAAAGAAGTCCTCTACTGTAGCCAAGAGAAATGGTTGTGGTGTGTGTATGTGTGTATGTGTGTATGTGTGCATGGTGCCCACACCCGTTTCTCCTGTTTTCAAATGAGCGCATGGATCCAAAAAAGTTGGCAGCCCTTGCCTGAGAAATATATTATTATGTATGGCCCACTTCCCCAAGCGACGAGAAGCCCCAGCGACAGTACTTACTTGAGCTTCACTTTCTTTGGATGAGAAATAACCACAGCCTTAGGGAATTGGTTTACAAAGACAGGAGCATCAATGGAAGCCAGTGTCTTGCTTCAGATTCCCAGGAATGCAGCTTCAATAGGTCTTATCGGAGTTCAAAATTACCTCTTTCTCTCAAGGTTGGTTCCATACTGTAACCATTTCCAGGTAGGATACAATCAAATACCACCAATTAGGTGGTCTTGCACATCAAACCTACTTGTGTACCTAGTATACCTAGTAAGAAGGCTTCTGGTTTTTCAACATATGTATTTTTAAACATATTCTTTAGTTCATCATACAGTAGAACCTCGACTTACGTACGGCTCTACTTACGTATGATTCCAGTTACGACCTTCAGTAGGTACTTCGACTTATGAACTTTCCTCTAGATACGAACAGAGGCCTTGTCGGCTGCCTGGAGCTTGCCCGGCCAGCTGTGGGGCAGCACTGGGCCCTCCGCCACCGGGTAGAGGGTCCCCATCCCACCCCCGAAGCTGTGGAAGAGGTGCCATCTGCAAGGGGCACAGCAGGGCACACAGCAGCCCCAAACCCCGCCGATGAACTAACCTGAGGAAGTCCAGAGAAAAACCTGGCCTGGCAGGAAGAAAAAGTGACTCTGGCTGAAGTGAATCAGCTCTTTACTGAACCCCCCCCCCCCAGCTTGTAGCCAGGTAAGCCCACCCACCCTCACTGCACGTAAGGGGGGAAATGTTAATTTTTAAAATCTACAATACTGTCTTATTTATTTTATCGCACGATACATTGATTATTGCCTTCATTTTATGGATCTATGGTCTCGTTAGACAGTAAAATCCATGTTAAATTGCTGTTTTAGGGAGTGTTTTTCATCAGTTAGAACGGATCAATTCACTTTTCCATTACTTTCTATGAAAAAGTGCACCTCTACTTACCGGTATATCTGTTTCTAGTTGTGACCGGACCTCCGGAACAGATTATGGTTGTAAGTAGAGGTTCCACTGTATATCACCTCCCAGAAAGCCTTTACCAATGTACATGTCCACCACATGTGATAAAAAGTACCCTCCTTCAGGATGAATGCACTCTCAGTTCATATCTCTCTGACTGTGACCATTTCAGATGTGGAACTGATCTCCAAGTTTGGCAGTGGCTCTCGTTTTATAATCCACCAGCCTTCAGTCTAAATGTCCATAGGATTGTTGTTTTAAGCATGTGTTAAGATATGCAGCCAGATCCGATGTTAAGTGTGTGTATTCAAATTCGTGGAGCTGAACGCTGTGCTTGACATGGGTTAAATCATGCCCAGTGATTCAAGAAAGCACATGCTGAATGACAATCAGTTTGCTGTGCGTCAAAAAATATATCAAGAAAGACGAAGGGCTCCTATTTGACAACAGAAGGAAAACAGGATTTTTTTTGTACAAGTGATAAAAGCCTCTCCAAAGGCTATGATCAGTGTTTTTAAAAAAGAAATGCAATTCCCCCACCCCTAGGAAACTAATGATGAAGTTAATCACAATCCTGCACCCTACACTGGAACATGTTGAGGAAACTTGCTTTTATTATTATATTAAATACTGCTTTCCTAATATGTTGGCTGTCAGCTAGGAGATTATAATGGGACAATAAATCTACACTTTCGTGCCAGAAATCTAGGATTCAGTGTTAATGTTATTGCCAGCACTGTCTTTGGATAGTAGATACATTTTATAGTATAGATCAATCACATCTCAAATGCCCTCAGTTCGGCAATGACAAATGGCTTTCTCTTTCCCTCTCTATTCTTGTTGTTTCCAAACGTCTGTACCGGGAGAAAATGGAAGAGCGTGCCTTCAAAGGTAAAGTTAAACTGTTTGAGAATTACGGCACCTGCTGTGGCTGTAGAAACTGATACAGGAGAGACATGCTTATTGCAGCTGGGGCAGAGGAAGGCGTTCAGTTTTGCCGCTAGAGATGCACCATGGCATTTCTTCTTTCTGTGCTCCTCCCAGGGTTCATTTCTCTTCTGGTCACTGCTGTGGACACATAACCTGTCTGTCTGTCTCCAGGAACTGCAATCATCTGCAAGGGATTCCCTCATGGCAGGGTTCATGTCGCCAGACTTCATGTTGCGTTTATAGACATATGAGTTTAATTTAGAATTGACACAGATTGTTTCTTTTGGGGCAAAGGTAAAGGTAAAGGGACCCCTGACCGTTAGGTCCAGTTGCGGACGACTCTGGGGTTGCGGCACACATCTCGCTTTATTGGCCGAGGGAGCCGGCGTACAGCTTCCAGGTCATGTGGCCAGCATGACTAAGCTGCTTCTGGCGAACCAGAGCAGTGCACGGAAACGCCTTTTACCTTCCCACTGGAGCGGTGCCTATTTATCTACTTGCACTTTGACGTGCTTTCGAACTGCTAGGTTGGCAGGAGCTGGGACCGAGCAACGGGAGCTCACCCCGTCGCAGGGATTCAAACCGCCGACTTTCTGATCGGCAAGCCCTAGGTTCTGTGGTTTAACCCACAGCACCACCCGCGTCCCAACTTCATTTGGGGTGTCTGCGCTTTATTCATTATTTATTATAAAGCAGTGCCATGAAATTCCACTCAATATTGATCCAGAGTAGGTTCCAATGTTTAGTTAGCAGAGTAAAAACTGAAACAGGTTGCAGGATTCCCAAAAAATAGACCAGAGCAATTGTATTTCATCCAGCAGAGCTTTACTGCTACTGAAGGCAAATGAACATAATGGTCACAAATCCAATACATTTAGGATTGGCACTGTCCACAAGAAATCCAGTTGCAGAAGACTGAACTTAAAGTTACAATAACTTATAATAAGTCTAAACCCTTAATACTAAGCATACTATGTACAGAACACCACACACACCAGAAAGAAAAGAGATAGAGAGAGAAAATGAAACCCAGGCTCCATCTGGCCTTACATTTATAGTCAGCATGACCTTGAGTGAAAGAGATAACAAAACCAGTTTAAGCCAGCTGTACGAAGCTTCCCTGAAGGTATAACCCAAACATCATGAACCTTCTGCTTGTTTCTTTCACACAGAGAAGCTTCCAGAACCCTCTTGAACTAATTAGAATAGGAAAGATCTCTACACATCAGATCAATACTTTCTGTACTAAGAAATGCAAGCTGACAAGCAGCTCAAGGTGTCTTACATGCTTCTGCTCACAACAATCCTGCAAAGTGGGTTAGGCTGAAAAATGGTCCTAGGTCTCCCACTCAGCTTCATGCATGGGCAGGGATTGGAACCCAAGACTCTAAGTCAGTGTTTCCCAAACTTGGGTCTCCAGGTGTTTTTGGATTACAACTCCCATCATCCCTAGCTAGCAAGGCCAGTGGTCAGGGATGATGGGAATTGTAGTCCAAAAACAGCTGAAAACCCAAGTTTGGGGAACACTGCCCTAAGCCATACAGGGGACTAGCTGTGTTAAAAATGAAGTTGTGATGTGCTAAATGACCCAGCTTTCCCAAAGAAAAGTTTCAACACTATAAATGCATCTGATAATAGTACCAAAGATTGGCAATTAGCAAGCCAACATTCACTTTCATCCAGAGGATCTATTTAGAACCTAATTTCATCCAGAGGATCTATTTAGAACCTAATTGGTGTTTTCTCATGACCTGCTGTGTTTCGGATTGTTAAATTGTAAGGGTAACAAAGCGAATATCAATCAATATGTGCTTCCAGAGGTGCACCTTTCTGCAACCGACTATTTTTGCTATTCCGTAGTTAAAAACTCACAGCATTGTTTGAATTTCCAGACGTGCAGAATGAAACCATGGTTTGGAGCTGCTTCTCTGCTTCCATTTTCCATCTGACCAACACTCAGTTTCATACGTTTTTCATGTAGCAGCAGATGTTGAGATGGAGCAACGGTAGTAGTTTTATATCTTCAGACCTTCCAAGTGTCTCTGTTTTCCAGGGACAGTCCCAGATTTATAGAAGCTGTCCCAGTTTAAGATGTCAAAGAAATAAACTACTATCTGACTTTTAGAAGACAACTGAAGGCTGCCCTGTTTAGGGAAGTTTTTAATGTTTGATGTTTTATCGTGTTTTTCATATTCTGTTGGGAGCCGCCCAGAGTGGCTGGGGAAACCCAGCCAGATGGATGGGGTATAAATAATAATAATAATAATAATAATAATAATAATAATAATAATAATCTTGGCTTCTCAGTACCTCACAAACCATAGTTTGTAACTGAATGTACACTAGGTTATAATACAGTGCTATAGTTTGGTATATTTGAATGCAATCTCATTCTTAATTTCCTGGTTGAGGCCTTTCCCCTCTTCTATAATATACATTGGTTGAAAATTCTTAATGAGGGTCTGTAGCCATTGGTGTCTCAATTGCTGATGAAAGGTGCTTTGATTCCGTGGAGCCTTCCTTCAGCAAGAGAGGCAAATTTTGCCAATTGCCTCTGCCATTTGAAGACCTCAAGATTTGTTTCAGAGGGTTGGGGAACCCTTTAGAACAGATTGGGAAGAGGGTATTGTTAGAAAAATGCCCCCTCTTTTCTACTGGCAGAAGCCTTCACTGGATCAAAGAGTCTTCCATCAGTATTCAATGAAGTTGGATACAACCTGAAATTTCTAATGTTTTCTTCTTGGTTGTTGTTGTTCAGTCGTGTCCGACTCATCGTGAGTCGGTAAGAAGGCTTCAGGTAAGTCATGCTTACTTGAATTTAACTTGCAATCGTGTACAGGAGTATCTGAATCTCAGCTGGTGCTCTGACTAATCATTTACCCTAAATCTAGCACTTGACATGCTTTCTTGCTTATGAATTAGTGACCCACACAATTAGCATTTGCTTCAGGTGTACCCATGGAGTTTTGTGTGACTGAATTGCACGAGTTGCATATTATTAGCTGTGCATGCTTTTTTAAATTTTTTAAGGAGATTGTTAATAGCTTTATCAAAATAGGAAACTCTCATGCACAGCACATGGTTTAATATTAATCATTTTTTCAGGGGGGGGGGACGAACGGAAGATAACTAACAAAATCATATTTTACAGGAACAAATAGACCATAATTTTAACCATCATTCCAGTTGTGTGAAGTCTCCCTTGCAGTAATGTGTTACCTGTATGAACTGACCCGGATCCTGTGATCATCATCTGAAACCCTTCTTTAAGTGCTTCTTCCATAAGAGTCCCGGAAGGAGGCAACACGAGAAGGGGCCTTTTCTGAGGTGTCTCCCCGTTTGTGGAATGCCCTCCCAGGGAGACTCGCCTGGCGCCTTCATTACATAATTTTAGGCACCAGGTGAAAATGTTTTCCTATAACCAGGCCTTTGGCTGATTAGACATTCTATGGCATTTTAAATGTGTTTGTGGGAGGGGGGCTTATTATTTTGTTTTAGTTTGTGTTCTCCTTTTGTATTTTTATGTTGGGAACTGCCCTGGTCTTCAGATGAAGGGAAGTATACCAATTTAATAAATAAATACACAAATTAATTTTTTTAAAACCCTTATCTCGATTCAGGCCACGAGCAACGTAATTGAATTTCTTGACCAGCTGCCATTTAGCAGTTCCATGCTATGCAGTCCTTTCATTCAAGCAATTGCTACTTTAACCCTTAGCACAACTGTGCTTAACCAAGTCAATTGTCCTAATAACATCTCCTTCCTTAAATGGGTGCGTTCCCTCTTTAAAGTGAGGGTGTCAAAGCCCTTCCAATATTACACATGTCGCACAACCTGCAAGCAAGCTGCAGCTTGCAAATTTTTTTTTTTTGAAAATATATACATAAAAACTGACATCTCCTTTGATTCAGAATGTTACGTTGATTACTTTCGGCGAGGAACAGCAACAAGCTAACAAAATGGATGGCTTCTTGATGTCAATGTTCACTGGAGTCAGCAGAATTGCCAAGATTTTATTCTCAGTCGTTATTGTTGGGCAAACAGACGACACAAGCAAAGTGCTGCAGAAAAAGTGCCTACACACAGGGTTGTGCTGTCACAGCACAATCATTTACCTGGCACACCTACCCAGAAATCAGTCCCGCTACGTTTAACAGGACTGATTTCCAAGTAACTGATTTCAACAAAAGCAGCTTTACTATATTATTTTTAATTGTACCGTTTTGACACTTGGATGTTTGCTGTCCTGGAGTCCCTTGGGAAGAAGGGCAGGAGACAAGTGTAAAAAAATAAATCAGCAATACAGACACTCATGAACATAGTCTTGGTGTTTTTTAATTGTCTGTATTTTATATTTTCTTTTCCTCCCTGCTTTTCACACCATCCGCTTGCCAGGATGATAAAGACACTGCGGGAAGATTTCAACTAATTTCCATGAAATATAAATAGCAATGATCTCACGGACTTCAATAGAAGCAGATCTTTACTTTTTGACTTTGGTCTCTTTCGGTTCTGTAATTGTCTCCCTCTTTTCATCCGTGTTCATTCTCACATCTTCTTTCATCATCTCCGTTCCTCATTTGCCACCTACCTTTATATTATTGTTCCAATTACAGAATTTTCTTCAGCCCCCTCTTATACCCTTGCTAGCCCCTTCTCTGCATGGACTTTCCTTAATCTCCCCTCTCTTTCTTCTGTTGCGCTTCCATCTAAGCTTGTCCTCTTTGCCTCTAATCATTATTCACTTTTATTTTTAAAATGTCGTAAGTTTTGAGAGCAGCATAAGAGGCTCCATCAGCCACATACCATAATGGCAACATGGGGGTGAACTGAAATATGTACCTACTTCCTATAAACAGACAGATAGGGAGAGTTAGATGAACCTAAGATTAAAAGATATCATACAAGGTTTCTTTCTTGGTCAACTACCTCCAGTGATCTGTCTGTCTATCTATCTATCTATCTATCTATCTATCATCTATCTATCTATCATCCAGGGCTTTTTTCTATTAAAAAAATGTTTAGGGGTACTCTCATTCTCCTACTCATATTGAAAAACTGCCCCTAAATGAGGCCAAACTTAGATTCACAAAATGTTAAGGTATGCATGTTAGGATCTCCTATACACGAGTAGGAGCTTGGCAGAGACACATGCCCGACTGGCATGTTCCCTCCCTCCTAGATGATCATTCGGGAGCTTCAATAGCTTTCTTCTGCCCGAACATCACAGCAACTGATGCCAAGAAATATCAGCACACCAAGGGATCTGCAGAGTTTGCGCAATTGCATAATAGACCTCAGCAACTCAGCATTTTGGTTAATCTACTTTATTTACATTTACATTTATTTACATTTATGTGGGTGCCGCTGTGGGTTAAACCACAGAGCCTAGGGCTTGCCAATCAGAAGGTCGGCGGTTCGAATCCCCACGACGGGGTGAGCTCCCATTGCTCGGTCCCTGCTCCTGCCAACCTAGCAGTTTGAAAGCATGTCAAAGTGCAAATGGATAAATAGGTACCATTCCGGCGGGAAGGTAAATGGTATTTCTGTGTGCTGCTCTGGTTCTCCAGAAGCGGCTTTGTCATGCTGGCCACATGACCCCAAAGCTGTACGCCGTCTCACTCGGCCAATAAAGCGAGATGAGCACCGCAACCCCAGAGTCGTCCACGACTGGACCTAATGGTCAGGGGTCCCTTTACCTTATACACGGAGCACTGCAACATAGCTCCCTCTCTCTCTAGCATCAGACAGCAAAGAGAAAGAACAAAGGACAATAGTCCCACTTCAGGAAACACAGTAACACAAACATCTTATATTCGTCACTTCAGGTGCCCTGGAATCAATAGCCAGCAGCCACATTGGATGTTTGGCTTCTGAAAAATGTTCAAAAACCAGAACACTTACTTCCGGGATTTCGGTGCTTGGGAACCAAGGCGTTTGAGAACCAAAGTACCACTGTATATGCTTCTGGATCCAGCTCAAAAGAAGCCCAATATGGAGTGCCTTGACATAATCCAATATTGATATCATCAGTGGGATCATATTACCAAAGTCATCCATTGAGAGGGATGCAAGTCCAACTGTGGTTTGAAGGCTTGTTTTCTCTCCACTGGGCTCAGGTCTCCTCAACCAGCAGTAGCCCTGCTCATGAACTTGCGGACTTGCTATAAGTCTTGATGTCACAGCAGGGCTTGCTGTCAGTGCCAGTCATCTGATCGGCACTTACACAAAGCTCTGCATTGGGCAGGGATCAGATGCACTAGGGTGCTCTTGTGTCAGGAATGAGCCAGCTCCAAGCAAAGGTTTGCAGCAAACTGCAGATGTTAGTCAGGCAGGGGAGAGCCGGCAGCTGCAGACTTTGGCTTTATGGGCAGGCTGATAAGGCAGTAGCTGAGAGCAGGCTAGAACACAGCCAAAGTTTGCAGGAAGCACAAATAGGAGTGAACAGATTCAGAGACAGTCTCTCAGAACAGGAAGAGGTTGCAGCTGATCCATTAAGTCTGAAGAGTCGGCGAATGGGAGGGCTGCTAGATAGGAAGCAAAACAAGAGACGTAAGGGTTGCAAGTTCAATAGCTTCTGTCAACACTGGAAGGCATCTTCAGAAGGGTCATATTGAGTAATGATGCCAGAGGCTTTGTCAGAGCCATCCGGAGCTATCTCTTTATTTTTGCAATAAATCCTCCTTTTTAATTACCTACGCTTACTGTGTTATCAAGCTGGGAACCTGGACTCCTGACATCCTGATTGGCAAGTCCACAGTGTATCCAATCAGGCCTAATTTGACTCATGGGCCATCAGTACACAACCCCTTCTCTAAACACCATACATTGGTACCTCTGGTTGTGAAAGGGATCCATTCCGGAGGCCTGTTCGCAACATGAAAAAAGCGCAACCTGAAGTGCCATATCTGCACATGTGCGTGGCGTGATTTGGTGCTTCTGCGCATGCGCAAAGTGTGATTTAGTGATTCAGCACATGCACACGTGCCAAAACCCGGAAGTAACCCATTCCGGTACTTCCGGGTTCGGTGCATTTGTAACCCGTAGCAAACGCAACATGCAGCGAACGCAACCAGAGGTATGACTGTACTTGACTTCATGGAAGTCATTTTTATTTGACTTTTTACCAAATGACCCTGGACTTCTGACTTCTCCTTTGGAAGTCAGAGGTGGCCTACAGCTCAGATCACTATCGGAATGGAAGTATGGATCATCCCTAGATATCAACATATGGCACAATCCGATGATTCAAATTGCAGTCATGGAGCAGATGACATACCGCAGGAGTTGAACTCCTACACAGTCTGAAAAAACTGGGCATGCATCCCTGGAATTATTTGGTTGAACATGGGCAAAATGTTGTCTTTTTCCCTTTACACCCCAGGCTTCACTTCAAGCTGCAATCCCATCTCTAGTCGTGGCTATAATATCTTCTACTTCAACGGTTTTCTTTCTTTCTTTTCCATCCGGAATTTGTTTTTCATTTGATATGAGAAGGATGCTGAATTATTCAGTTTACAATTGAGGACATTCTTTTTGTACTCCCCTTATTCTCATCACAGTACATATTCTTGTGCAGTGTCTTTAAAAAAAAAAGGAAATCTAATTTATTGAATCAAATGTAAAGACTGAAACACTGTTGAATGGCACGCACCGGACTTAATCTGCCCGCCAGCCATTATGTAGAAGTTCAAACAGGATAATGGGTTGCCCTTCGACACCATAGACTTGTATGTCAACCCCACAGTTTTACCTGCTAAATTGCTATTAAAATTCAAATCACAAGCCGTCTAGGATATGTTCTTGCCTTAAGTCATAAAACTGTCACAGGGAGAATGTCTCTGTATATTGACCTACTTTTCTATCCTGTTACCCAGAAGCTTCCCTTCCTTTTAGCATCCTAATGATGTCGTACACAAAGGGAACGCTGCCCATATAAGCTGAACCAGCTTGATAAAGAAAATACACTGTAGGGACAAGCTTTTGTGTAACACTGTTGGGCTAACAATTTGGCAAATCGTGGATTGTGTGTGTGTGTGCGTTTTGGGAAATCAGATGGTTTCACATCATGATGTATTTCATTTTCTTGGCCCACTGGATCTGGGTCCTTGAAAATAATGGTAAAAATCTAAGAACTGGTCAAGAATGCTGGGAATGATTTAATTCAGACTCTGCCCTGAAATGTGCACCTATTTCTGCTTGGTTACCGGTAGTTCTTGAGGCTCCTTGAGGCATGAAGATTTCTTAAATGGCTCATTCCATTGCTACACTGTTCTTAGAGTTCAGATACTTCCCCTCCTGTTAAACTCTAAAATAAATGTGTCGTTTCCCCTTCTTACAGCAACCTGCCACCCCCTAAAATCTCTCTCAGGCTCCTTGTTGCCTGCACTTTCTAATTTGAAAAACCACCATGAAATGAATCACCTCACAATTTCTCCTCCTGGGCTTTGGCGGAATGATGGGAAGCTGATGAGGCCTTCTATTAAGCCCCTGAGATCAGTGCACTTGCCGAAGTCCTTTCCTTTTATCTTTTTTTCTTCTTCTTCTTCAATGCACTGATTTCTTTAAAAGTAGAAAGACTTCACTCAAAAGGAAAAGAATGAACAGCTTGATGCGCACGCCAGACAGTCTCCCCAGCTTCCCACGCTTACAGGAAAGCCCAGCTGAGGACGGCATGCCGTTTTCAGGAAGTGTGGGCACCTGCAGAATGCCGATGATTAGCAGAGTGAGGGAAAGGAGACTTACAATATCCCTCCTGCCCTTTGAAAACAAAGTAAGCGCCACAAAAACCTGGCATCCCACCCATGAGGATTTCCACCAATACTTTCTCTCCCCTTTGATAAATTTTGAATGCAATTTCATTTCTCATTAACTGGTGGAGAACAGTTTTGTTTTTTTAAAGAAATATGCAGAAGAATCTTCGTCACGGGGCTAGTGTAATTGCTTTTTCTGCTTTACCCTTTTCCATTGGTTCCTCTGGGAGGCTGCTTTCAATCTTCTGCTGTGCTCTCTCTCACTTTCCACACCATTCCTGGGTGTCCACATCAACTCCTATAACTTTCAGTACTATCCATAGACTTACACTGACTTCTTCTTCTTCTTCTTCTTCTTCTTCTTCTTCTTCTTCTTCTTTTTTAAATTTGTATACCACCCTATACCTGTACTTTTCAGGGTGGTTCACAACACAAAGCTACAATATACGAAACACAAAATACATAATGTTTTGGCTCCCAAACGCCGCAAACCCAGAAGTGAGGGTTCCGGTTTGTGAATGTTCTTTGGAAACTGAACGTCCGATGTGACTTCTGCAGCTTCTGATTGGCTGCAGGAGCCCGGGTGGCGGCTTCGGGAGTCTGTGCGGGCATCCCTGGGGGTGGGGGGTCGCACTGTGCGCATGCATCATGACATCACGACGTACGCACACGCCGCGATGCCCCGCACCCAGGGGTGCCTCTTGGCTTCCAGCCCTGGGCAGCCAAGGGGCTAGAAATGCCCCTGGGCAGAGGTTGGCATGGAGGTAACTGCCAGTAACCAAGAAGGAGGTGATGAGGTGGCAGAGCAGCTCCTAACTGCACCTACCATGCCATTTCCTCATTGCATACAGTTTGGGCTTACAACAAAGCAAATGTGCACAGAATTGCACTGGACATTACTTATCTAATGCCCTAGGGACCCTATAAGGAGCTTGGTAGTTTTCTCCTGGTTCGATTTGCAAGACTTTTCTAGCTTATTTACTGTTATTACATATTTTAGGGGATAGATTTTTTTAAAATGTGCAGTACAATGTCCTTGGCTTTAATTATGCTGTTCTAAGCATAGGTTCAGCCTTTCCCCCCTTGTAAATAAAACAACACACACTTGAGATTTTATTTTAACAAGCCATCGATAGCATTTATGTATTTTTTTAAAAGCAAACAGTAATTGAACTTTGCAGTTCTGCAGACGTTGCTTCCTGCAACATTATGCCCATTTCCGTGGCTCATATCCAGAGGCTACAACTGCTATGTCCAGGCATTGTCAGTAGCAACCAGTTCTTGCTGTGAAACTTCTGTATGATTCTAGCATTATTACTGGGGGCCAGTGGTAGCCAGAAAATGTATTCTGCTTGGATGGATCCCATGTCAAAGGGGGGGGGATCTGTAACCTGGACAGTGCAGCACTGGGGAGGGTGATTGCAGAAATATTGCAGCACTGGTGCCAACAGAGCATCATTTGACCTTTTAACCCCACTCTGAAGGCTGACATGCATTCTGGCTATGCCTCTACCAACTGCACATTCATTGTCAGTGTGAATAAGTTCTACGCGTGTACAAAGCTTTGTAGGGCCTGTTCATATTGATGCTGAATAGGCAGGTGTTGGGTAAAGGTTGTCTGGACCACACATTGGTGTGCAAAGGGCACTGCTGAAAGGCATGATCCCACACTGGGTGCACGTGGGGGGGGCATTGCATGAACACACCTGCTGATTATCCACACTTCTAGTCCAATATGGTTTATTGTGACCTGCAGCAGCTTTCTATTTCCAAAGCATCGAGCAAGGACTCCTTCCCAGGTCTCACACATAAGATCTTTAGCTGCAGGCACCAAGGAAACTCATCTTCTCTACCTGTTGCTCAACTGTATCACTTTAGAGTACAGGACAAAGAGCTAAAGTCCCCTGTGCATATTCACGGTTATACCTATTGATATACTTGCACACATCTAAAATGGAAAAAAAATATCAGACAGGGATTTATGTTTTAGTCAATTGCTCTTTTTTGACACTAGGAGGAGGGATCTGTAAAGTCTGCAGGGGTGAGGGACAAACCAAAATGGCACCACTCACATATATTAGCAGACTTGAGGGAACCTCAAGATTGTAGAAGTTAAACCAATCTTTAGCAACAAAAGGCCTAAGTGGCAAGTAAACACTCTTCCCCATCTTCCCCATCTCTTCCCCCACATAAACCCGGATAACACCATTACTGGTCCCAACAACATCAAACACACCATCTCAGGACTATTTAATTGCTCATCTTCCAACATTGTGTATGCTATCAAATGCCAACAGTGCCCTTCAGCTCTCTATATTGGACAAACAGGCCAAACCCTACGCCAAAGGATAAATGGACATAAATCTGATATCAGGAATCACAAGACAGAGAAACCAGTAGGAGAACACTTCAATCTCCCAGGACATTCTATAAAAGATCTCAAAGTAGCTGTCTTAATACAAAGAAATTTCAGAAATAGACTGGAAAGAGAAGTGGCTGAATTGCAACTAATCACCAAACTTAAAACCATGGAGAAACCTGGTTTGAACAAAGACATTGGATTCTTATCTCATTATACATAACAAAGCCATCTTTAGCCATCTCACCCCTTGCCTTTCCCTGCAAGACTAATTGCAGCCGTTTAGAGTCGTCAACAGGTTTTCCACACTTATCAGCCTATCACCCATTCCCACCACCCTTCTGAGTAATACCCCTCCCCACTCCCCCACTATATTTAAGGATCTGGTGACTTCTGTTTCAGTGTATCTGAAGAAGTGTGCATGCACACGAAAGCTCATACCAGGAACAAACTCAGTTGGTCTCTAAGGTGCTACTAGAAAGAATTTTCGATTTTGTTTTGACTATGGCAGACCAACACGGCTACCCACCTGTAACTTCCCCATCTCTGAGAGAGACAGGGTGCTGGGTGCTAGCTCTGTTCCCCGAGTAATCTGAAAGGGATCTGGCTGAAGAGCACAGTGGGTGTTGATTCAGAGTCCTTTGGAATCAATTCCCCTGACGTCCCAACTTCACCCTAACCTGGGGGTTGTAGAGGTTACTGGGGGTGTGGTAGCAGTGATTACTGGATAGTTGAATAGTTGAACTGACTAGATGTTGGACCACATAAGCAGGCTCTCCTATACCCTCACATCTTTTACAAGCTGAAGCTAGCTGCACTTTTGGTAAACATAAGAGGTGCTATGGGTGGAACCAATGATTACTAGCTATGAACCAGGGGTGGGGAACCTGTCGCTGTCCAGATAATGTTGGACTCCAACTCCCATTAGTCCCAGTGGTGTAGCATGGGTTGCTGGCATCTGGGACGGGGCAAGTGTTAGGCTGCCCTGGTAGACTGGACTGCTGGGGATGGGGGCGTACGTGTGAAGCTCGAGCGGAGGGTGAATGGAGCCTGCCTCCAACAGACTCCTTGCTCTCTGCCTCCATCCACCTGTCCACTAGACTAACCTGTCTGCTGCTGCGCCATGCTACACCTCTGATTAGCCCCAACCACCATGACCTATGATAGCCCCAACCACCATGACCTATGATCTGGGATAGTGGGAGCTTTAGTCTACCAGTAATTCTCTGTTAACTGATATTTGCTGGTTTAGGGAGCCAAGAACCAAGTTAGTTGGCCTAGAACTGTTGCGCCCCAGAAAAAGGAATCTTAGGATCGTGGAGCTGGAAGCTGGAAGCTGTGGTGGACTTTGGGCTTCGACATTTCAGCAGCATCCTGTGCAATGCCCAAATTTGGCAACCCCTGCCTCTCACTGCCCATTGTTTGCCATGGTTGCTGCACTCCCATGGTGCCCTCATGGCTCATCACCCATTGCGGGCGAACCGGATTATCTAAAATAAGATTAATCTATTTCAGTACTCAGAAATGAGGAAGGGCATTTAAATGTAATGTTTTTGGTACATCGTGTGATGAATTAGATATACAGCATCTACTAACAATAATGGAAACCAGTCCTTTAATCTCTTCCTTGAAGTGCTGAAGTGTTTCCTCTTAAGTACAATTCATCACTTTTTCTTCCTTTTTTAAGGCAGGCTGGACAAGAGAAAGAGGAAAGTCGACTTTCATTGGAATTTTTAGATTGATGCATTTCTAATAAAAGACCATACTGACTTTTTGGGTGCTGGCTATGCACTTACGAAATGGGTAGCTGCACAGAATGATAACCTCTTATCTATTTCTGTCTTGGGAATGGCAAGCTGATAATGATGATTTCAAAATGTCGGTCTGCGCCTACACTTTTATTACTGCACCTATGTAATCTGTTCAGTTCTTTTTGTGGCAGAGGAATCATGTAGGTGGAGCAGACCAAAATCTACTAGGGATGGGGGAGAAATTTGATTCAGGTCTCATTGGAAGCTGAATCTATTAAATTTGCAGTTTCCGAAACACTATGTGAATTGAAACACAGCTTCATTTTTAAATTCACGATCACCCGAATTTGCTGTGCAGTTCACAAACCTAACCATGTTGATGAAAATGCATATATTGGTGTGTGTGTGTGTGTGTGTGTGTGTGTGTGTGTGTAAAAAAGCAATAATTGATGAAAATAACACAAAAATTGCATTAAACTGCCTGCAAAAATGTCTACATTAAAACCGCATATAAACATGTGTTTATTAGTAGAAATTCGCACTAAAACGCTGGTGAATTTTTGTGACTCCCCACCCCCAAACTGTTGCAAAATATGGAGAAGTAAATTTAAGACAGTAAAAATGAGAAACGGAGGAAGCCAAAATTGACAGATCTTTCCATCCTTAGACTGCACGCAAAACCCAAAACTGACCTGCTTTGCTGCCATATTACAATCTATGTTTCAGGCCACAAAATTGTGCACTTTTTTAATGTGTGACATTTTAATGTATTTTTAATCTTTGGTTGGGAAACCCAGCCAAATGGGCGGGGTACAAATAATAAATTATTATTATTATTAAGATCACAAAACCCATGATACAATGTAGCTGTGAGCAATGTACAGACTGGAAAAAATACTTGGGTATTGGTTTCAGTAGATTTGCTTGCATGGCGTCACCAAACTTCCCCCATGTTCCTTTCTATCACTTCTGTTGCCATTTGAAAGTGGCATCTTAACACTGGAGTGTGCCTGCCAGACGTATTACTGCTACAATCATACCCACGGATTTATTTTTAAAAAAATAGATGAGGTATGTATTTGTTTTACTTTTTCTGCCTTCTAAAAATGATGGGATTTGTTTAGGCATCTCTGCTGGCAATCAGTGACAACACTTTAATGAGTGTATGTTTCTCCGAGAGGCAGATTAATTTATGCCGCAAACTTCTTTCAAAATCTTAAGACGTTCGCTTTCCGGTTTTAAGGACTAACCATCACCATAATGAATTGAGCAAAGGGAATGTATTTATGCTGATTCCCCTCCAATTTTGACATGCACAGTCTTCTTTCGCATTAATGAGGCAGACACCACTTTCAGTCGGGGGAGAAATAATGAACAGCCAAAGAGGGCAACTGACGCTGACGAAGTTATTTTGGAAACTTATCTGTGTAAATGTCAGAGGAACTAGTAATCTGAATAAAACCGGGCCGTAAGATGTGGAAAATATCTATGGAATATAAATTCTCTGCATACGTCTCTGCTTCTCACTGTTCTTCAAAGAGGAAATGGGAAGAACTAGCTTCCCCTGGATGATTTCCATTTCCTCTTGACAAGGCAATAACTTTGTTAAACCCCTCTGATGTTTTCTAGCTTCTTAGGCATCTGAGTAGGACTGTTCTCCGAAACTTAATAGATGCTTAATAATAAACCTGTGGGCCACCCATGGCAATCTAGATGCTGTTGGTCTTGGACGCCAACTCCAATCAGTTCTAGCCAGCATGATCTATGGTCAGGGATGATGGTATGGCAGGCCACAGGCTTCCCACCCTCCTTTGTAGGCAGTACATCAGCTCGCCATTGGGGGGCATATAATACTCTTGCTGCAGTTGTTGTTGTTGCTCAGTCGTTCAGTCGTGTCCGACTCTTCGTGACCCCATGGACCAGAGCGCGCCAGGCACACCTATCCTTCACTGTCTCCCGCAGTTTGGCCAAACTCATGTTAGTAGCTTCGAGAACACTGTCCAACCATCTCATCCTCTGTCATCCCCTTCTCCTTGTGCCCTCCATCTTTCCCAACATCAGGGTCTTTTCTAGGGAGTCTTCTCTTCTCATGAGGTGGCCAAAGTACTGGAGCCTCAACTTCAGGATCTGTCCTTCTAGTGAGCACTCAGGGCTGATTTCTTCGAGAATGGATAGGTTTGATCTTCTTGCAGTCCATGGGACTCTCAAGAGTCTCCTCCAGCACCATAATTCAAAAGCATCAATTCTTCGGCGATCAGCCTTCTTTATGGTCCAGCTCTCACTTCCATACATTACGACTGGGAGAACCATAGCTTTAACTATACAGACCTTGCTGCAGTAGTCGCATACAAAAATATTCATTCGATTATTAAGTATCTCTGATCCCATTACCCTTGGAAGAAGGTCTCTGGTCTCCTGGGATAGTGCAGATTCCTTAACACTACGTAGTCCACAGTGAATGGTCAAGGTTCGGTTGGTTAAAGATGGTCCCTTGGACAAATTTGCTGTGGTGCTATGGGAAAGGGACTTCCCCACCCACCCAGCAGAATAAAGAACTGTATATATAAATACGAAAAAAGGGGGGAAGGTTCAAAAGGCAATCAGAGAACTATAGAACAGAGAAAAACCAGATAGACCTAAAACCAGGAGCAGTTTGATAAATTGGTGTACAAAAACAAACATCATAAGACAAACCTGTCCCTATACTTTTGTACTCCATGAGCTTTGAAGGCATCAAAGGAATCATTTTGTGCCTTGAACAGCGCACACAGAGCAGTGCAGTTTTAGCTAAGTGTAAAATACTCTCGTCATCAAAGAAAGGCCTGCTTTGCTTTTCGAGGCAATAGGATATACGTCCCAAACAAACCCTCTTTTGTGCGCCGGAGCCAAACAATCTGAAAAGGATCTTCTCATTCATTCACAAAAGTCAAAAACCAACAGGGTCAGAATGAGTACAAAGTATTTCGCTCCTTTTCCAATGAGGATGAAAGGCTGGTTTCCTTCCCCCAGGAATCTCTTTATGTGGATGCCAGCTGAAATTGGCATTAAAAACGTGGCTGGCTTAATGGATGAGATGAGGAAAACGAAGCAAGGTGAACTATAGAAGCACAAAACAGCTTGGATAAGGTCATCCCTCGTTGCTCCCAGCCCTGTGTTGCACTTTGGCTGACCCATATAGGACACAGAAGGTCTAAGAACATCAGAAGTTTGGCTTGCCAGGTGAGGTTGGAGCAAAACATTCCCCATGGTGCTACTGTGAACCTTTCTGGTGCTGTTGCCTCAAGCAGCACTCTGGGAGGGGTTGGCATATTAGGAACTTGGTGTCCCACTCACCTCCCTGCCTTCTGCCTCCTTGGTGACAGCAACACCCCTTCTTCTCCCTGGGCAGGGGTGCCAATTTGAATAAAATATTGGGGCTCCCAGGTAAGCCCTGCTCCACGTAATCGATCACAAGGCACAGCGCACACACTCTATTTGAATGACAATGCCAATCGACCTTGGGGGGCACCTGGCTCCCTCAAATATTTTAGGAGTTGACTCTTATGTCCCTGGGGCAGCAGCTTCTTACTCACATGTCCCTTTCTATCCTTCATTCAGGCAAGTGCTCATCTCACCACCGCCTCCAAAAACATGGCCTTCTCTCTCCGTTCAGAGGATCTCTCTCTCTCTCTCTCTCTCTCTCTCTCTCTCTCTCTCTCTCTCTCTCCCCTCCCTTTGCACCACGGCTTACTAGCTAGAAACTGAATCTGCTGTCTCGCAAAGCTGGGAACCTGCCTATCAGGAGGAAACCTGTGCATGCAGTGTGGTACATCATTGTCATCATTTCATTATTAGTATGCTGCCCATCTGACTGCATACAAAGTATTAAAATCACAATAGAACAACAACCATTAAAAACTTCACTGAACAGGGTTGCCTTCAGCTGTGAAATACAGTAGTACCTCAGTTTTCAGATGTCTCGGAAGCCGAACGTTTTGGTTTTCGAATGCCAAAAACCCGGAAGTGAATGCTTCCGTTTTCAAACGCATCTCAGAAGTTGAAAATGGAGGTGGAAAATGGGGGGCAGGAGAGGGAAAGCATAAATTAAACTGCAGCCTTTGAACCATCTTATAAACTCGAAGAAAAGGAAGAGAGTGTAAAAGCAGCCCTTGAATCACCTCATAAACTTGCAAGCTCTTTCAATACAGGATTTTGCCCCAGGTTTCAAAATAATAAACAGCAATATGGACAGGCACTTAGAAGAAGGACAGAACAGACTTTACTATTTGTTAAAGCAGATCCATCCATGCCTATGTACAGAAAGAAAGAAAGAAAGAAAGAAAGAAAGAAAGAAAGAAAGAAAGAAAGACCAGCAGAATAAAACCCATCAAAAATTGTGTCAACACATTTAAGGTTTCCTGAAATTAAAAAGCCTCCATATGGTCATGCTGGGAATTTCTAAGAGAGAGGGCCAGGAAGATCTCGGTAAGGAGCAGATCCCATAAGTGAAGAGAAAAGATTCCACCATTCAAATTTTCATGAAGGATGCAGAGGGGAGGAGATCTCCACAGGTCTGAAGGGAGGCAGAGAGAGAAAAAGAGAGAGAGAGAGAGAGAGAGAAGTGTACCCGAAGGTAAGCACAGACAATTTATGGCTTAAAAAGCAGTGACTGCAACCTCCGACAAAGCTGTTATTTAAACATCTGGAAGCTGCTCTTCAAACAGCTGATCACCCAGGTCCTTTAAATACCAACCTGTCATCCGGATATATGAGCTTGTAACATCTTCTATTTTATTAGTGTAGCCCTGGTGAGTTACTTGCCCATTGAGGATACTGTGAAGATTAATTGGGTTAATGGCTCTACAGCGTTTTAAATCGGTAGCTAAATGTTTACTACTCATCAAATAGCAATGGGCTAGAGGGAGAGAATGACTATATGTCTCCTTTTACAGGCTCTGCTAGTCCAATGAGTGTCAATCCAAGCAGTGGAGGCAGATTTAGGGACTTAGTTGACCACCTAGACCGGAACTGATTTATTATTTCCCACTTGGCGGCACAGTCCTTGGCATGTTTACTCAGAAGTAATCACCACTGCATTTAAGGGGGTATATTACCAGTCAGGTGTGCACTGGTTGGCAGCCCTAATCACTTTAAGACTGCAATCCTGTGCACACTTACCTAAAAGTAAGCCTACTGAAATAAAGCAGGACTCACTTCTGCGTCAACAGGCCTCAGATCAAGCTGCAAATAGGGATGGATGAATCTCCCAATGTTACTTCCCAAAGTTTTTCATTTTTCCAGTCATAAATGCAGTCCTCCACATTTCTGCGGTATTTGCGATTTTAAAAAATTTAAAAGCTCTTCATTAAAAATGGTCAGTGCATTAGTGCAGATTTCTCCTAATAAACACATTTTTGTGTGTGCAGTTTTTAGCAATGCACACTTTTCCTACCAGCAATTTCCCCTCAAATCTTGTAAATGGCTTTGATCTTTTCCCTTAAGGGTTATATAAATTTATGAAATAAATAATAATATACTGCATTATTGTATGTTATTTTTCATGAAAATTTGCATATTACTGTTTGTATCACATTTTTATCCCACTTTTCCCCTGAGAAGCTCAAGATATACCCATCTACAAAGTGTGTTCTAGTCCATGAACACTTTTGCTGCAATACATCTGTCACCCTTTTAAGCTGCCTTTCTAGTATATGAAGTTGTCAGTGCTGTAGATAGGTGATTTTAGACTTTCAGCTGAACGGTCTTATGCCCTTTTCCCCATTAGAAGTCAATGTGTATTACTTTATTTCAAAATATGCTAACCCAGCCTTGCTTCAAAGCTTGCCCTGATGGCAATACTATTTTCATGGCCAGGCGGAGTCCCCCGAACCCCGGAGCAGCCCCTGAGGGAAATAACGACACGTGAAAACATTCTATGGGATTAAATTGGCCACAACTTTATTAATATTCAGATGTAGGGAGACCTTGGCTCAGGCATTGGGCGTTTACCCTTCCCAGCCCCCCAGCCAGGGTTCTGGGTAATATTAGGGTTATCCAGCATGTGTGGGGAGTGGGCTAGCTCTGGAGAACATATGTTCAAGCAGATAGCCCATCCCCCTGTTTGCCGCCGCTGGAGGGGGAGGGCAATGACGACCCCTGGGCGTATGGCCAATGCCTCCCCCTAAGACCCCTTTAATGGGAATCCTGGTATCGCCGCCACAATGGGGGTGGGGGTCACCGCCCCACGCCCCATGCCCCCATTTTGGTAGATGACTAAGGGATTCCGCCCAAGGCCTGCAACCGCCAAAGTTGTGATGAATTGCTACGGGAAAGGCGAAACCTGCCAATGCAGGGAAAGTCCTTTCCGGCCCTTCAACAGCGACCTTGACATAACAGCACCTGCGTGCCTGTGTGCCTGTGGAAATAAATGGTTAACCTGCAAAGTAAACACCACTTGAGGGAGTGGAGGGTGGGGAAGCTCTGAATCCAACAGCCGCTTCCCAGGTATGACTGAACTCCTATTGTGTGTACTGTATAATCCCTCCTTCTACCTGGTCATTCCCCCAGCAACACCTCCCCAGCCGGGATTAGGCGGCTGCTGGAGTAGGTGGAGACCACAGGTATCCAACCTGGGAAGGTGGTGCCAGACCCAACTGCCAGGAGCTGCACCGTGATCGACCACGCAAAATGCGCACCCCATTTGATGTGACTGGTAAAAGTAAAAGGTAAAGAACCCCTGGATGGTTAAGTCCAGTCAAAGGCGACTACGGGGTTGCGGCGCTCATCTCAATTTCAGGCAGAGGGAGCTGGCATTTGTCCACAGACAGATTTCCGGGTCATGTGGCCAACAGGACTAAACCACTTCTGGCACAACAGAATACCATAACGGAAACCAGAATGCACGGAAACACCGTTTACCTTCCCACCACAGTGGTACCTATTTATCTACTTGCACTGGCGTGCTTTCAAACTGCTAGGCTGGCAGGAGCTGGGACGGAGCAACGGGAGCTCATCCTGTTGTGGGGATTCAAACCGCTAACCTTCTGATCAGCAAGCCCAAGAGGCTCAGTGGTTTAGACCGCAGCACCACCCACACCCACTGCATGCATGTATACATCTAAATTAGCAGGCTTCATGTTTTTCCCCAATCATGAATTTTTCATAGCGTGAAACATAATGATTCGCAATACATTGACAGGTCAAAAATTATGAAACCGATATCACGATATGGAATTCAAACTGATTTTGGATGATCTATTAATATATTGTCCAGCCCTAGCACTTAATCCCTCTGCTGAAATCAGTGGGATTTAAGACATAACTAAGGACTCAGCTGTATAGCTGCAAATATGATGTTTTAAGTGCCTTGTGCAAATGTGGCACTAGATGGCGATGGTGAGCTAATGGGAAATTCAATATATATTTTAAAACTTTTTTAAAAAACATTTTTGCAGTGTTTATATATGTCTAGATTCAGCCTAACTAACAAGTGCCACTGCTTCCACTGAGATCTAAGTGCAACTTCCTGGATCCAACCTTATATGTTTGGCAAAGCAATATTTGTAACACTGATATTTAAGGTGAAATCCTAGTATGCATGTCTACTCAGCAGTAGAAAAACACAGCTTTGCAATGTGTGAAGGTCTCCTTCATGAAAGAAATGTGGCTCCCCGCAAGAAGAAAGTAATTAAAGGTTTACACCACTCTTATATTGTACTTTTACGTTAGCAATGTTTTATCATTTTCCTGCAGATCTCGCTGAATCTTTAATTAAGACTGCTACCTGCTGTATCTAGCTATAGACATGGCTGTATAATTCTGTTTGACACGGCAAGGCAGGAAGTTGCAGACACACATAACCCTAGCTCACAAATTAGCACCATCTCCAAAGCATCTCTGATTTAACACTAATTCTAACAAGGAATTCAATTTGCTACCTTGTGAATATTGGCATGGGGGGGGGGGAAACCCTACAATGAGAGCTCTCTTGGTGTCTGAATACTACCCTCCTTGAAGCCACAATATTTAAAAAGCAACATGAATTCCATTGAAGTGGCGTCTAGCATAACAAGCCATGATTGATGGCTTAATTTGTTTCTTTAATGGTATAGCAAGTGGCAGTTTTTGCATCCATTTTTGGCACCACCCTTCAGTTTGACATTAAAAGAGTCTGACAAATGTAATTTTATGTGCATTAGAGAGTGTGCATACAGTATGTGGTTTATTCTCGGCTCATTATCAGCTGCCCAGATGTACATTTATGATAATCAGTCAATCCAAACAATAATTTAACATTCACATCCTTGCTGCAGAAATGCGTTTTCTCAAAAGTCAAATTATCGAAACGGTGGAAGGCAGCAAGAAGCATTTTATGCTGATTTCAGGGGAAAACTCGCTTAAGCTAGGTCTGAAGGATCTGAGGATAATTAAAGTACAAAACTTAGTTGACCACCTCTCACTTCAGTACTGTGAGCATCTACAATTAGTTTGATGGGGGGATTGTATCGATGTAACATTTTCATGAACATGTATTTATTAATTTTATGCTCCTCCTTTCCATGCACAATGTCAAAGACAGCTAACAATGATTAACATAGCAGGTGCAAGTGCATAGATTAAAACAAGAACAGATTTTTTATTTTTTTTAAAGCCTGTGTGCTCAACAAAACAATAAAGCGGCAGATATTTTCCCCGGCATCGTTCAGCTTCCAAACCTGTGCATGCTGATGACAAAATAAAGCACACTACAGTTCACAACCAACAGTCGACATGCTTTTTCATACAAGGGTGGCATTGTTAATAATGATAATGGTGATGCTCTTGATGATAATTTACACCCCACGTTTTCCCCTGGTGGGACTCAAGGCAGCGAACGTATAAAAATGAGAATGGCTTAAAACTTTAGGGGGGGTAAACAATCATTTAAAAAGCAATTAAACATTGTTAGAAGTAAAACAATGTAAATATATAAAATCTATTCAAACCGTATAATAAAAGCAGCAAAATCATCAAAATCTCTTTTTTTAACAAAAAATTTATTGCTTTTCCACAACAAACATAAACAAATATACCACATCATAAAAAAACAAAGACAAAGACAAAAGCAAAACAAAAATAAATGAAAGAAAATACATACCTACATACATACCTAACACCTACACCGGAACACACCAATACTTCTTTAATTTAATTGTAATCTTATTTCAATCTAGTTAGGGGGACTTCCCCAGTTCTCTCCTATGCTTTCAATTCTAATTTACTTTAGTAACTTTCTATCTGTCTTAATTCCCTCACTTAAATTCATAATTTCCATAAAATCTTATTTCATTTAACATCAAAATAACTAAGTTTTACTTCTTAATACAAAACTTTTTACTTCATAATACAAAACTTAACTTCTTATAATCTTATCTATCTCTTATTCAACATCAAAGTATCAAAATACCAAAATAGTTTCAAAATACAACTTCTTAATACAAATCTTAACTTCTTGTGACCTTATCTATCTCTTATTACACTAAAATCATCAAAATCAATCAGTTCCCCAAAGCCTGTTGGAACGAGAAAGTAGAAAGTCTTCATCTGCTGGCAGGAGGCAGCAAGGAGAGAGACAGTCTAGCTTCTATCTATATCTGTCCATATATATATATGTCTATCTATCTATCAATCATCTATCTATCTATCTATCTATCTATCTATCTATCTATCTATCATCTATCATCTATCTATCATCATCATCGTCATCTGTCTATTTGTCTATCTATCTATCTATCTATCTATCTATCATCTATCTATCTATCTATCTATCTATCTATCATCTATCTATCTATCTATCTATCATCTATCTATTTGCATTTCAGATACAATTCAAGCTTGTTATGTATTTAATTATTTTCAAATGCAAACAGTGGACTTCCCTTCTTGTCCTTCCATGGTTCCTTTTATAATCCACTCCCTCTCTTGTTTTAACTTACACTGCTGAAGTCACTAACATCCTGCTAAGTTAATTGTCTGTTTATAATAATTTTTCATGTAATCTATGTATATTATCCAATCCTCCTTCAACCCTTTATCATCTTGATTTCTTATTCTACTGGTCATTCCTGCTAATTCCACATATTCCAACATTTTAAGGTGCCACTCCTCTTTCGTTGGCATTGCATGTGTTCTCCATTTCTGGAGAATAGTCTAGCTTCTTTAGGCAGGGAGTTCCAAAATTTCCCTCAGGGGGAAAAAAACTTCATATGCCAAATAGGCCTGAATGGTCTGTGCATATTGGTGTCCTCCCCATTTAAGGAAAATAATTGAGTCCAATGTTTAATTTCTCTAAATTATTCCAACTGAAGTTTGCCAAAGCTTCAGTAGTACCCAGCCAGAGAGAAAGTGATCCCATTTAGGAGACTCAGTCCTGTTTACTCTGTACCACTCTTTTTTGGTTAGCACAAGAGGTTCAAAGACTCTCTCAAAGCAAATCTTAAAAAAAAATGTAGTGTAAACACTGACAACTGGGAAACACTGGCCTGCAAGCCCTCCAGTTGGGAAACAGCCTTTACCAAAGGTGCCATGGGCTTTGAAGACGCTTGAACTCAGGATGAAAGGGAGAAACGTGCTAAGAGGAAGGCACACTTGGCAAACCCTCACAGTGATCAGCTCCCTCCCAGAAACCTATGTCCCAACTGTGGAAGGACGTGTGGATCCAGAATTGGCCTCCACATTCACTTACGGACTCACTGTTAAAACTGTGTTAAATAGAAGACAATCTTACTCGACTACAAGTGATCGCCAAAGAAGAATACTCTGCACTGTGTCAACTAGATGACTGACATGACTGAGTTCCCACACTCTTGACAGGATAGGCCACATAAACTATTCTCAGGGCTACTTAGGACATTTTTAAAAAGTGGCGATATAGGATCCCAGTGATGGATGCTTCCGCTTCTGCTATTTCTGATGTGTTCTCCTCAGGAGGTGGGCAGAACATTGGAAGTGGTGGGAGAAGAAACATGAGTCATGTCTGTTTCCTTTTAGAACATCTGATGCAGCTCCCCGTAGATCATAAACCATTCTGTTCATGTCTGCAAAGTATCGCGGACTGTTAAAATAACCGATCTTCATTTCGGCAAACTGGTGTGACAAAGTTTGAAAGGTGAGATAAATGCTTAAGACAATGAGGCATACATTACATTATATAATTGATATCTTGAGCTAAGTCATATTTCACTGTTCTCTTTGCTCAAATTCTTTCGTGACCCAATTAAAGTTGCCCCAACTTGTTCACTGAACTACAGTTTTGTAAAGCTGATTTTGAATACTGGACTCAATGGTGAAAAGGGAGGGGAGCGGTGCCTGTCTGCAGCTGAATATATGTGATATAAATTGGTCAGTGTTTGCTGAGAAAAAGGACACTGAATATTGCATACGCTTTCCACAGATCACGTGGGATAAAACACACTGGTTGTAATGCATCCTACATAGAAATGCTCTCTTCTGGCTTTCTCTACATAATATATCCTAACGATCCCGAGCAAACTAATGCTTCTATTAGAAATGGGGGATAAATTTGTTTAGTTTGCATTATAACAGAAACATACCTATTTCACAACGTTGATCCATTACATGAACTGAAATGCAGCTATCCTTTGAAGTGCACACTCCTTCAACAACAACAAAAATACATTCAAAAAGCATCTATTAGGGGAAAGTATACCAAACGTATATGAAATTAAAAGACGCCTGCTTCTTGGGAGAAAAGCAATGACAAACCTAGACAGCATCTGAAAAAGCAGAGACATCATCTTGCCAACAAAGGTCTGTATACTTAAAGCTATGGTTTCCCAGTAGCGATGTATGGAAGTGAGAGCTGGACTGTAAAGAAGGCTGATCGCCGAAGAATTTTTTTTTAAAAAATAAAAATACTTTATTTTATTGTTTCAAATTATAATACATACACATATTTTCGACAAAACATACACATATTTTCGACAAAACATACACAACCTACAGACATTTTTTGAACATCTTAAAAACCAAACACTCCATCATACTTTCCTTATCTTCATCACACTCTACCCACCACCTTCCAACACCCCACACCCCACCCTGTGCATGACTTCCAGTCAACTCAGCTATAATTTCTTTCTGTTTCTCCTCTTTCTTTCTTCTAACACACTATTATTCACACTATTATACACACTATTAAATAAGTTAGACAACAAAGGGGAACTGTAAATCGCCGAAGAATTGATGCTTTTGAATTATGGTGCTGGAGGAGACTCTTGAGGGTCCCATGGACTGCAAGAAGATCAAACCTATCCATTCTTAAGGAAATCAGCCCTGAGTGCTCACTGGAAGGACAGATCCTGAAGCTGACTACTAACATGAGTTTGGCCAAACTGCGAGAGGCAGTGAAGGATAGGCGTGCCTGGCGTGCTCTGGTCCATGGGGTCACGAAGAGTCGGACACGACTGAACGACTGAACAACAACAACCACTTGCTATTTTATATTCCTGACCATAAGGTTAGCTAGTAAGTTCCACAAATTCTGATCTGGGCTTCAGACGTCAGCAGACGTTTCTCATGTATAATAAAGCCTGCAATTCAGAAAATTTGTGATCTCCAAAGCAGTGCTGCGATAGTGAAAGTGTACCCTATGTAGATATCACTGAAAACATGGCAACAGCGAAAAATGATACGCAATGGACAATTGCAGCAATGCATTCGTGCTGATTAAACTCAATGGTTTTCATTCTTGAGTGCTGATCTCCAGCTCTGTGTATAAAACAACGCACAATTTGTGCACTAAAAGTTGGTTTCTTTCTTTCTGTTTAATTTGCAGCATAAGAGTGTTGAAATAAATCCATTCACTAGTGACCGGGCAAGAGTTGATATGATTGGGTTATAATTTTCTGAACCCAAGCTTGCAAACCCAATCCAGATTAGTTCCGCTTTGGCCCTTGCAATTATGCACCCACCCATCCATTTTAAAACAAGCAAATTTATAATTGTCTATTGGCGAACACTGAGGCTGAATTAAAGCAGACAGCCAATAAGAAAGATAACAGCCAGAGCTAATCTTCCCCTTTCTGAAGTGGCTGTTGAAATGAGACTACAATGGGTTTGGTCGGAGTCTTCTTCAGACTGTCTGATTTCCATGCTTTTGAATGCCTCTCGAGATAATTGTCATCAACCTCGACATGAAGGTTCCTGAGGTGGGCGCAGTGGTTTCTGTCAATGTTTGGGTGCCAGGCACTATTTTGAATCAAGATGCTGGGCCAACACATGACTTTGCCCATTTTCTGGCATACGTTTGACCACCTCCTGAGATATCATTGCCAAACTCAGTATGAGGGCTACTGAGGTGAGAGCAGTGGTCTTCACAGACATTTGGATGCTGGCACCATTTTGATTCAAGAAGGTGGACGCAAAGGTGACTTTGACAGGGCCTCACCCAAACATCCAAATTGAACTATCCATTTATAAATTACAACATTTGGGGGTTTCTACAAATTTCTGGGTGGCACTGGGCAGCCCCAAACTCATAAAGCATGTATTGGGTGCAGACCTCTTAAGATTTAGTGTCAGGAAATAACGTAGTCCTGGACACAGCAGAGTTAACCGCAGGTTTTCTTGAAGCTTCTGGCTGTAGAGCATTAACTGGACAGCACAACGCAGGAACTCAGCAACTCACTTGCATAACTATATACAGTATGTATTGAAGCAACTAGTATCCATAAGTTACTATGTACAGACTTTACAAATAAAAGAAACAAAACATAAAACCTCTCCCCATGTCCCTCTCTCTCAACCTTCAGTACACCACTAACAACCACCACACCAAGCTCTCACACAGAGCTCATTCTTTAGGAACTCACTGACCAATCACAGGTCATTGCTAAAGGTCTGGAGAGAGAGCAGATCTTGGCTTTCAGCCAACTGGTAATTGCTACAGAGGTGATAAGCTGACTTTCTGCACGTAGGCACTTTGAAATCTCTAACAAGACCCCATGTGTGGCCAATGTGGCCTGTGACCAGCCTTGCCAGATCCACTCCACATTTTGTGTTGAGTGTGAAGGTCTAAACTGTGTTCAGCGGAAGCCTCCCCATGATTGTGAAACTCACAAGATCAGGGTTCCTGGCTGCAGGAAGAATTCTAAGATAAGGAGAACCCACCCCCCTTCAGACTTCGCACCCTACAGCTAGTGGGGGCAGGGACATTAGGGCAGGACTAATTAACACTGCCTAGATGCTCCCACTGCTTAGATGCTCCTGGCATGAGTTTGGCCAAACTGCGGGAGGCAGTGGAGGATAGGGGTGCCTGGCGTGCTCTGGTCCATGGGGTCATGAAGAGTCGGACACGACTGAACGACTGAATAACAACAAAGATGCTCCCTCAACACCATTTCAGGTGAATGTCACAATAGTCTCATTCATTGGGTGATGGAGAATGTTCCACTCATGAAACAGGGATGCCTATATACCATTGGTCCATCGAGCTCAGTACTGTCCACAATGCCAATCAGTGACTCTCCAGGGCTTCAGCCAGCAGTCATTTCCAGTTCTACACAAAGATGTTTGGGATTGAAATTGGGATCTTCTGAATACAGATTGAGCAACCTTTCCACTCAACCAGCTGCATCCTTGAATAGCTCACCTGGAACTGCTGGCCCAGTTTGCAGTTCCCGTTTTTCATTTTCCAGCTGCAATCAAGTCTTAGCATCAAGCAAGAGGAGTTGTTATTCAAGCTGTGTGTTATGAGGTGGTGTACAATTGCTTGCTAGGTCACAGTATGAATTGTGCCACTGTTTCATCCTGAGGTAACCATGCCACACATTTCATATGTAGGCCAAACTAATTACCAAACTGCACAGCTCAGAGGCCAGGGCGGTCATGTTAATATTCGTGTATAATTGAAATCAACAGTAAGCAGAAGGCTGATCAAACAATTTCTGTCTGCGGGGAGAGTTTGTGTGCAGCCCATGAATCTGCCTCAAAGAGAGCAGGCAAAACATAAAATAAAAATGATTCAACAAATGTGCTACTAAATAACCAGCCCTGTATTTATTTTTGAAATGTGACACCAGCACATTATGGAATCAACTGTTTATTCCAAATCTGCTATTTAGCCAGAGAAAGAGGCCTACCTTAGTTGCCAAGACAAGGTTTCAGATAGAAACTGGGGTAGGAGTAAAGACTACATTGTTATTTTGTGGCTTTATTCAACGATTTCAATGTAATTCATGTTTGTTTTAAATTCTGTGATATTTTCCCAAGCTGCCCTGGGACTACTTCGTGCAGGGCAGGTTATGAGAACAGGTAATAAGATTAATGAATTAATTAATATCTACAGGAGTGAAATAAAGTGGGAATAGTGACTCTCATGAATGTGCAAGCAATATTGGCCAGCCTTTTGTTCAAAGGCTCTGGCTACAAGCAGTGTACAATTAAACACACAATGCTCCATTGTGTGCTGGATTAAAACACAAACTGAAGCCTTTTGCTCTGGTTGTGTAGTGTGCATTGCATAGAAGGCTCTGGACATGAAACCAGTTTCAACGAAACATCCCTCACATGGACTTCTCTGAAGTCTCTCAGCCCCACTCACCTCACAGAGTGTTTGTTGCGGAGGAGGAAGGGAAAGGAGAACGTTAGCTGCTTTGAGACTCCTTCGGGTAGTGATAAAGCAGGATATCAAATCCAAACTCTTCTTCTTCTTCTTCTTCTTCTTCTTCTTCTTCTTCTTCTTCTTCTTCTTCTTCTTCTTCTTCTTCTTCCTGAACGCCGTACATGTAACACAAAACCTTGTTACCGGCATTACATGTAAACCCAACCAGTGTGTATGTCGTATAAAAGGCTTCATCTTCAAATCACCACCCTAGTTCCAAAATTTATGAAGAGCAGGTGGAAAAGGAGAGAAGGCACTTCCATGGCTCTTCCAGTATTTTGTTACCACGATTAACTTCTGTAGCACTGTTCAGAGAACACAGCTTCCGTTCATTTATCCACTCGACAGCTTTAGATCGTGTTGCTGAAGGAAGCCCCCCAGTGAGCATTTCCGTGAAGGCCAAGCTTTGGTTGATGCAAATTGCTGTGCAGGCTGTTTAAGGAAAAAGAGAGGCAGCCATGGGTATTGCCAGCCTTTTCCTTTTGTGAATGTTAATATGCGTCCGCGATGACATCGAGATTGAGTGAGGCCTAGCTTGCGGTGCTGGGATTACTGTTTTGAAAAAAAAAATGCTTTGGAAGCGAATGATTTCAATCAGCGATTATTCCTACGGGTCTGTCAAAACTCCTTCCTTTTGATATGTTTTTTGCCGGAGCATCTGTCGTCACATTTTTGAATAAAAGAGAACAAATGCCTCAGAGGCTTCTGTCATCCTTATCTGGCCTCCAGCATCGTCGTTCTCTTCCCCCTCTTTCCAATCACCTCAGACACCGTCACCCTGGCTTGCCTTAGGGCTACTTGATCATTTGCTGTTGTTGTTATCACTTATCATTCCCCAAGGACACAATCAACTTTTCTGGCAACACTGCCGTAGCTTAGAGTCGGAATGCTATATATACTGATACGACCATTTTAATTAGCAGCAAACTGTTCTGTGTGCGAAACCGAGATGCCCGGAATGCCAATGCTTTTCAAGCAGTGTTGCAAAGTGGAACCCCAAACCAACTCTCATATTCAGGAGAGATCTTCAAGCAAAATCCCTCTTTTGTAACTCTAAGACCCTTTTCGAAACGCAATCGGCCATAATTGAATTAACCTCAATTAAGCCAGTTAATTACCCACTGCTTAATCGTCCAATTTACCCTCATTATGGCCGATTTATTTCCAAGGTCCTGGCGATCTTTGTGCTTACGCGCCAATCATTCAGCTCGCATTTTCCCAGCAAGCAAAAGCAAAGCTTGGTAGCAAATAGCCTTAGTAAAAGCTGCAAGGCACCTTAAACTAGGGATGGGAGAAGCTGTGCCTTGTCAGGGACTGGCTGGATGAGAAGAGTAGTGGAAGCTGCCCTCCCCCCGAGCCCCCCTGGAAAGTCAAAGAAGATGATGACTTAGATCCCAAATCCTGGTAGTAGGACATAGGCCACACCTTAGAGGAGGGGACAAGCTGGGAAGTACTAGAAGCAGGAAGACTGAGGGATTTTATATTTGAAATGTGCCTGTTATGTAAGAACCCTGCCTTTTGAGACCAAGCAGGCCCCTTCAGCTATACCCTTTTCAGTGTCTGCTAAAAACATTTCATGTCACGACCAGTGTACTCAGGTGCTTAGAAAATTGAGGTAATTTTAATTTGTTTTAGTATCATAACTTTGACATTTTTTATTGTACTGTTAAATATTATTATTATTATTATTATTATTATTATTATTATTATTATTATTATTATTATTATATTAATACCCCCCACCTATCTGGCTGGGTTTCCCCAGCCACTCTGGGTGGCTTACAGCACATTAAAAATTGCAAAATATTAGACATTATCTTTTGTAAACTGCTTTGAGTTTGTTGGATTTTTTTTTTACAATCAAGCAGTGTATTATTTTTGTGAAATAAATAAGTAAACAAACTTCAGAATCCAATCTACAGACAGCTATGCAGTGATCTCATAAAGGTTAAGTTTCATATTATCTTTTATTATAGCGGCAGTTAACCTCTGACTTTTCAGATGTTGTTGTTGTTGTTGTTGTTGTTGTTAATTGAATTTATATACCGCCTTATACCCGGGGGTCTCAGGGCAGTTCAGAGAATAAAATCAAGATATAAAACCACAAAATACATAATAAAAATAAGAACAACAACCCAATAGCCTCCCCACACACCAAAAAAACACATTTTAAAAGGGCATAGGATATAAATCAGATCAACCAAAGGCCTGATTAAAAAGGAATGTTTTTGCCTGGTGCCTAAAAGTGTATAATGAAGGCACCAGGCAAACCTCCCTAAGGAGAGCATTCCATAAACCGGGAGCCACTTCAGAGAAGGCCCGTTCTCGTGTTGCCACCTTCCGGACCTCTCGAGGAGGAGCCATACAAAGGAGGGCCTCAGAAGATGATATCAGGGTCTGGGTAGGTTAATATGTTGCTGGACTGAAACTCCCTTCATCTCTGACTACTGGCCAAGCTAGCAGGGGATGATGAGAGTTGGAGTCCAGCAACATCGGAAAGGCCACAGGCTCCCCACCCATGCTTGCATTATTGCTCACTTCATTTCTCTTTATGGCTACGGAGCTTCAGATTCTTCCAGCTCTTTCTATATTTTTAGAACAGCGCCTGGTCTTTGACTGAATGTCATGCATCAGTCACCCATCATCTCTTTAGGCAACTTGTTCAATCATAATTACTTCTCCAGTTAAATGTCTGCACTTTGTTTCAAACGTGAATTCATCCAACAGTTTCAAGATTCACAGCTGACACCTTCAGTTTAGGGTATTTGCTTAAGCAATTCCAAGTATTTTTTTTAAAGGACTGAAACTGTAGTTGGCACACCAAAGATGCAGCTTACAGAACTATAAAGGTCAAAAGGTACCTATTTATCTACTTGCACTGGTGTGCTTTCGAACTGCTAGGTTGGCAGGAGCTGGGACAGAGCAACGGGGGCTCACCCCGTCACGGGGATTTGAACTGCCGATCTTCCAATCAGCAAGCCCAAGAGGCTCTGTGGTTTAGACCACAACGTCACCCGTGTTCCACAGAACTATAAGGCACCCTGAATGAACAATGCATTCCAACAAATACATTGGCTTCTGGTTCACTGCTGTTGGGCCGTAGGGCCATGAGCTGGATATGAGGCCTAGTCTTGGTTTGATGCTTAGCTAATTAGTTAATGCATACCCTACATACCCATCAACAGTACCGATTTGACCAGGACACCCCAGAATTATGGAATCCTGGCTTCTGATGGGATGTCCCATTTTCAGTGCTGAGCTCTCTCCCGTGAGTTAGCTGGATCTCGTGAGAGCTTAGCACCAAAAGACATGTGTCATTTGTGCAAAATAAGGTGCCTGAGCTGGAGTCCATGGAGGGGAAGTTGCTGGTGGTGCAGGCCAGGGTACCACCACCAGGCCCAGATCCTGTGCCTGCTTCACCTGGCGCAGCCCCTGCTGGAGGAGGTGAAGACAATGAAGATAAGGACGAGGATGGGGAAGAGGAGAAGGGGGAGCTGGAGGTGCCAGTCTAGCACTCACTGAGGGAGCTGGTGGTGGTAGCAGAGACAGCGGGCTGGGGCAGGGAAGAAGAAGAAGAAGAAGAAGAAGAAGAAGAAGAAGAAGAAGAAGAAGAAGAAGAAGAGTTTGGGTTTTATATCCTGCTTTATCACTACCCTAAGGAGTCTCAAAGCGGCTAACGTTCTCCTTTCCCTTCCTCACCCACAACACAAACACTCTGTGAGGTGTGTGAGGCTGAGAGACTTCAGAGAAGTGTGACTAGCCCAAGATCACCCAGCAGCTGCATGTGGAGGAGCGGGGAAGTGAACCCGGTTCACTAGATTATGAGTCTACTGCTCTTAACCACTACACCACACTGGCTCTCATGGCTCACATGGGAGCTTGTCTCAGTTTTAACTGGTGGAATGTTGGTAGGTATAGTCATATAGACTATGTGTGCTCAGACCTCAGAACCTCAGGAGCAGAATAGAATAGCACTGAGCAAAATCGGTCCCTGTGATCAGCAGTCCTCTAGGCTGGACAGCACTGGCATAACCACTAGAAAGCAGGCTTGATGTAAAAAACTTAGAATTTTGGTTTGGGGCCCCAAAGGGGTCTGCTATGGTCGGAGAAGACGGATGATGTCCAACGAAGGAGAGAAAGAAGCAAAATGCTTTTATAAAAAGCCAAAGATCTATCGTGACTCTTCGTGACCCCATGGACCAGAGCACGATAGGGGTGCCTGGTCACGAAGAGTCAGACATGACTGAACGACTGAACAACAAGAAAAGATCTATTATTCGGTTGCAACCAGGTTCCCTACACAAAGGTGACAAAAGGTGTGAGCAAAGGTAAGTTCAGAATTTTATACAGTTGCAATTGTGGGTGGTCTTATTCATCACAGGTTCATCAATTTACAAGGTAGAGGGGAGGTATATGGGTGCAGGGTGCAAAAAGGAGGTTCGGGTGCAAGATACAAGGTAGGGTGCAAATCCTATCTACATGAGTAAGGTTATACTGTACCTAGAAATTCAGGAAGAGATGGCAAATGATATGGTAACCCGGTTTTTCTAGAATAACAGTAGGGATAAGAGTTTTATCTAACAGATGAATTCCTCTCCCCAGCAGAGTCAGCTGGATCCTGTGGATTTTTTCTTAATAATTTTTTATTAAATTTTACATACATTCTTTTAAACATCCAATAGTATTCATCTGGTCTTGTGGCACTTTACGAAAGAAGGAAGGGGAGCTGAGCAGAATTGATTAGGTTGAGGCTAAAAATAACATTTATACTTTCATGGTTACAATAAAGTGAAGCAATTTGAATACATGGGTTCCAATTCTTATTTTCCTGAAAGTAGTTACAATCATCGAGAAGTTGAACAAACACTGATAAGGCACAAGGATACAAAGGGGTCAATTCCATTTGCAAAGACTCCAAACGTAACAATTGCATAAGGGTCACAGTAAGGATTCACATTTACAAGTAGTAAAGACACAATTACAAAGGGGGGGGCGGACAATAACAAAAAAACTAGATACATTTTAAAATTACCTGGATACAATTATTTTTTAAAAAATGCTTGGTTACAATTACAAAAGAATGCTTTGATACAATTATAAAAATAGAGATACGGTAAAGTCAAGAAATAGGGTAATGGGCAGTACAGGGAGGAAAGAAAAATGCTTTATTTGACAGAAAGGGAAAAAAAGAATTCAAAGGAGGGGAATAATGGGAGAAGCGAATTAAAAGGACAGCAGACTAAAGGCAAAATCTAAGTTAGGAGTGGTGAAACTGCAGCCCTCCAGACATTGTTGATTTCCAACTTCCATATTTCCCAGCCAGAAGAATGATGGGAGTTGGAGTCCAACAACGTCCAGAGGGCCCCAGCTTTGTCCCCCTAATCTAGAACCAGGTGAAGTCACCCACAGCCCCGGCTTGCTGACTTTGACACCTATATCCCCTGCCTTGTGTATGCTTCATCCCATGTTTTGCGCAGTAACAGGGATTCTAAACATCTTCATCTGCTGCATTTAGCAGGGACACAGAAATGACTTTGTGGCCAACAGCTCAATACTCAGATGGGCTCAAAACTGTTGTTGGATTTTAGGGATATTTTGCGGGGGAAATTAGCAAAGATTTCTTGAAAAAGTAGAGAAGCGAGAAGAAAATGCTAATTAAATTAACCCCTACAGATAGAGATGTAGCAAATATCCTTTCAGTTTTACCTAAACTAATGTCATCCCAAGTAACTTTGGATGATTTTGCCTCCTAGCAGTTCACCGCAGTTAACAGAGTCAGAAGACTACTTGCCTTAAGAACTTCCTGCTAGCTAAGATACCTTTGAAAAAGTGATATCAATGTGCTAACTGTCTAACCCACATTAACATTCATGGGTATTATAGATGGTAATGCACTTTGCAGTGACAGGAAAATAAAGCACATTCTCACTCTATTTTTTTTTCCTTTTTGGGAGGACAATAAGCACAGAGATAATGGAAATGCCAATTCATTGGTCAACGTGCCTTCATTTCATGGTATAACTGCTAAAAGGGCAAATCAGGGCAGTAATAAATTTATTCATAGTGCAAGGTTTTTTTGAAGGAGCTTAAAACGCAAGAAGATCTAGAGCGCAGAGCCCCCATTTGTTCAGAAAAAGGATCAAAGCAAATGCCTATTAACTTTTATAATGCTTTCACTAAAAACGTATTTGTAGAATGTGAGGAAGGCATTCGCTTCTCTAGGGGAAGATAATACAATGAATTTCAAAGCGGGCTGCTGGAAGAAACCTAATGTATGAGTTTATATGCAAAATCCCAGCATATTGTCTGATACAGTACAGCATGTTATCTCTTTGATTACATTACACCTCTTCACTCTGCAACTTAGAGCCATCAGCCCTGTTCATTTATGGACAGAGAAAATCCTACCAAGCCTTCTAGGGGAATGTTGGCGGGTGGGTGAAAAGATCTATTAGCAACCCTTCCATGTAGTATTGTATTAGAAGATGCCGTCCAACTGAGTGTTGCTGCTCGGAGGAGATATGCTACCTGGATTAGGCACCGGGTGAAGAAAGCTTCAAATAAGAAGCTGATAACTGCTGCCATGGCCTGAGACTCTGAAATAGCTTTGCACGAAAGTGTGCTGTGTGTGTTAAGCAACAGAGAGACGCTTCCTTTGCTACATTATGAAATTAGGGTTGAAGCAGATGATATGTTCACCATGGAAATAATGCAGGGTCCCTTCAGACAGCTGCTGTTTTGGGAGACGGATTCACATGTATACCAGAAATGTAAAGAAAAGAAAAGAAAAGAAAAGAATGTCTTTTTGCAGTTAATGACAAAGAAATGCACTAAGGAATGTGAGATGAACAAACAATTAAAGATGTATAAACACCCTGCAAGCAAATCAAGACAAATGCTCATTGCCATATAACCTCCCCACAAACATATTGGAATAAATGCCAAGTGAAGACCATATATCCATTGTGCAAGCAAATCTTGCTCATTTACTATTTCTTTTTAAATTTTTCTGCCCTGCCTTTTTACCATCTTGGTCCCACAGCAGCTTACAAAATATATAAAAATACAATATACGGAAATGTAAAGTAAACATCAGGGCAGCATTCATGGTGCAAAGGCACAGATGAACACTCACTAAGCAGATTACCCGGAGGAGCTGGTGGTTGCCTCTCATTCAAATGAAAAGTTGAAGGATACTCAGGAAATGTTGAGTTGGATGGATGCAGAGCCAGTTAGTCACCCTTGAAATCAATGGGACTTAAGGGATAACTAATTTTTCACATGGATCTCAATGGGACCTATGCTAAATGCAGGATCCAACCGAATACATGACGTGCTCAGATTCTGCTTGTGGCATCTGGTTGGGCATCGGGAGAACAGGATGCTGGCTGAGATCTGATCCAGGACAGCTCTTATGTTCTTATGCAAACCAAGGACAGGCAGCTCATATAAAGATATAACATGCCTTAATGTCTTGGGAATGAATCAGTCAGCAGTTGTTTATCACAATCAACTTTTTAAAGCTTGCCTATTTGTGTTGACCAATGCAGGAGTTGTTCCTGAGCTGCATCTTTTGAGATTCTGATTTTTACATTGTTGCTCTTGATACACCACAATTACCAACACTAAATATAGTGAGCATCTCCCTCCCCCCCCCCACACACAATGTGGTGAAGCAGCAGACCTTTATTTATTTATTTTTAGGCGATGTGCTTATTAAGTCTTGAAACCAAAATCTGCATTAGAAAGGCTGAATCTCGACAGCTGTAGAGGCTGCAGGAATTCGCCGGCTTTTTTTTTTTTTTTTTTACTCGTGACACCAAAGCTCTGCATTTGATCCCAGTGCTGAGAAGCTTTCCTGTTTTTGCCTTTGTTGGTACCTTTCAAAAGTTTCTTGCAATGGCAGGCAGCTGCTAGGCTGTCTCTAAAAACAAAACAAAGCCAGAAAGAAGCTTGGGCGTGAACTAATGGGAATTCTGAAAACAGTCCACTCAGTGGCTGACATTAGGTAGCTTGGGTAGCTCATCCGAGCCTGGAAAAAATATGGGTGAAGCCCCTTGTTACAATTCCCAGTGGGGTGTTGTCTTATCCAACCCACCCTCTTGATGTTCCGCAGAATGCCAGGACATTCTTGCTTCACAGGAGACCTAGCGAGTCCTTTGCTCTCAGAACTAGTTCATCACAGGGTCCTCCTGTAAGTGTCACCTGTTGAACTTAGAGTAGTGAAAAGGCAGCCAAGAAGCTGAAATCATATATATGACTGACACCCTTCTTTGGAAATTAAACCAATGTGCAGACTTTAAAATTCAAAAACTTTGCTTGCAGAAACTTATAGTTATAGATGAATTTAAAAAATAATAATATTTACAGTCACATGCTTCTCCAAGAATGGGCTTAAAGTCTCTTTTTCTGACTTTCAAACAACTGTATTTTCCTCCCTTTCCAGAGCTCAGCACTCAGCCTTCTGCATCTCAGTTAAGCCATGTCTTGTATCTCCTATGAGAGATTTTCACTTTTACCTTCTCCTGCAGCTTTTCTTTCTTTCTTTCTTTCTTTCTTTCTTTCTTTCTTTCTTTCTTTCTTTCTTTCTTTCTTCAGAGAAGAAGCACTCCAACACTCTATTCAACGTGGCAGTGTTCACAGTGGATTCTAAAACACAGCCATCTTGCTTCAACTTCAAGTAAAATGGAGTCTCTCCTTCGCTAGATGCCTCCCATGTGACCAACGTTTGCCAATCACACGAGAACTACTAGAGAACTCTCTAGAATTCAGTTACCAACCAATCAAATTTAAACACATAATAATGCATACAGGCATTTACAATTTAAGTCAATTAATTTACTATACTTAACACCCCCTACCTTCTTGTGTTCAGATTCCAACCCCTTCCTTCTCCTAGAATGGCCCCTGAGCACAATTAACAAAAGCAGTATGACTACAACTTTCCTCACAATGCTCCCTTTGCCTCTCTAACAACTGAGGCTGCCACCACCTTCCTACTTAGCCTGTCAGCATTTGGGCTATCTGAAGTGTTGAGGCAGACCACCTTCTTCCTTCTTCTGATGGTTTTTATGCTCCCTGAAGTCTTCCAGCTGTCACATTCACCAGCCTTGGTTTAGGAAGGGAGGCCAAGCGTTTGGACTCACCTGTTTCCAGCACTCTTCTCAGACCATCTCTTCGACCAGTCCGTTCCAGTCAATCAAGCATATAAAAGATAAATAATTTGTTTTGTCACTATTTTGGAAGGATCCAAAGTTAGAGGAAGACTTTTAGGGTAGAAGAGACACTGGGGAAAACACACACATGTTCACGGTGGAAATCTGTGGCTGATGTAGAAAGCTATCAGCTACGAATTTCAGTATTTGCAGTAGAAACTGCTTCTGTCAGGGCTTTGTTCTTTGCTTTTGGTAGATTAAAGAGGCCTTTACAGGGATTCTTCAGCACAAGAGTTTTCTTCACTGGGACAAAGTCTTTGAGGTATTGCTTTGAGATATTGATCAGACAGCTCCTGCCACACTGGGTCATTTCCACCACCTCTAAGCAGCGGGAAATATTGTACGTGAAGTGAATATGCCTCAGCCTGAACTATGTGCATCTAGGGGGGGGGAACACACCCCAAAACCTGGGTTAAAAAAGCACTTTCTGTTCCGCCTTTTTGTTATCCTGGCATTGATTCATTTTCTGGTGAACTGTACCTAATTAGATATGACCAGCATATTTCATTTTGAATGAGGAGCAGTTACAAAGCCAGGAATGAAACATGCAATGTTACTGTGGGACCACAATGCTGCTCAGATTGAAATAAAGTCTTTCTATATCTACACCATCCAATATGCTTAAATCTGAAGGACTTGTAGTGTGATGGTGGATCTCTCAGAGTATGGTTTGAATTCACCTGTGCTAAGCAGGCCTGGATCTCATCCGTACCTCAATGGAACCACGGGCATGTTCTCTTGGGGCTGATTGTGGAAGAAACATGGGATTTAAATGTAAGAAAACAAAGCTAAAAAAAATTAAGGGTGTTTTCAGATGGACATTTATTGTGGGACCAGTGTCCTTTGTTCAGGGTAGGGTTTGCTTGTTTGTTTGTTTTGCAATGTCCACATGACATTTTGGCAGTAGAACACCAGCCCATGTTCCTTCCACATTTAATCCGAATTGAGGGTGGGGGTGGGGATCAAACCTAGGAGGGTGGGACCCAAACCCTGTTGCATATTACCCATTTATGACATCTCAACAACCCATCGGCAAATTAAGCCCCAATCTGGAACCACCGTAAACTTCAACGTGCATTAAAGAAATTAAAACACCCCAGAGGCTGAGAATCAGACCAGATTTACACAGACAAGTAGTCACAATATCCCTGCTTTAAATCTAGCATACATAGACCATGTGTCAGAAAGCTCCTTCCATGAGCAGAATTTCCATTTGTACAAGTGAGTGAGATGAAGGTGAAAACCCACACAAGAAATTTCCTGTGTCTCTCCTGTGGCCAGCCCCCATTGTATTTTATTTTATTTCTGCTGCCACTGAATTAGTTCACAAGAAGTTCTCCTAAAGTTCCTGTTCTGTTGGATCCCTGTAAAAACCATTAAGATGCTCCTTGGATCTGAAAAGTCAAAACAAATCTGTTGTCCTCCTGCTGTGAAACATCCATTGTAGGTCATTGATGAAGATTATATATTGCTGGAGCCAATCATGAACCTTGAAGCCCCCCTGTGGTTAACCTACTTCCTGTGCTAACATCCTCGTAACCTTTCAGTAATAGTTTGGTGTGACCCGCGATAATCTCTGGTAGGTTCCATGCTGCATCTTAATTAAAATCTAGCAGGTTCAGAAAAGAGAGGGGGTGGAGTTGCATGTGCTCCAACTGTCCCTATTTTCTGCTTGCTACCTCTAGTAAATCATTGTCCCCTGTTTTGTTTTGTTTTGTTTTTGCTTTGTGTTCTATTTGTCTTAGTGAGTGAGTGAATGGAATCAATGGAGTATCCTGGGCATGGCTATCTGTCTGGCAGACTAGAAACATGAACAGCAGCACCCCACAATGTCACATTTTGTTGCAGGTCTCACTTGTTAAATCTATGAGTTCTAGGGAGGAGGAGTTGTGTACTTCAAGTGCACCTGTGTGGACTTGAAGGTGTCATGTAATTCACAGCCTCCCACTTCTCACACGAGTGTGGTTCACTTTGCATTGTTGAGAAGCTTTCTCCCCCCCCCCCAATCTTCTACCGTATGTGTTGTTGTTGTTCAGTCGTGTCCGACTCTTTGTGACCCCATGGACCAGAGCACGCCAGGCACGCCTATCCTCCGCTGCCTCTCGCAGTTTGGCCAAACTCATGTTAGTAGCTTCGAGAACACTGTCCAACCATCTCATCCTCTGTCGTCCCCTTCTCCTTGTGCCCTCCATCTTTCCCAACATCAGGGTCTTTTCCAGGGAGTCTTCCCTTCTCATGAGGTGGCCAAAGTACTGGAGCCTCAACTTCAGGATCTACCGTATTTAAACCCCCCCCCCCAAAAGCAGCACCTTCTTATTTGTTAAAGGAGAACAGAACAGCAGATTATTGAGTGGATTGATGCACAGATAGCCTTCAGCTCTTGGCTGCCAACAGTTTTAAACCCTTGGGCATGACTGAATTTTTGGGTGCCATGGATTCTGCCAAGAGAGGAAGCATGTTTGTGCATGATCCGCTTTTCCAACAGACTGGGATGCAAGTCAGATCCAGCAGAATTCGCCTGAGCCTTGAGAAGCACATGGAGCTGAAAAAGGAAGTAGTATGACATGTCACTTCCTCTTTCTCCTATATGTACTTTCCAAGGGAGAAAAAGCTAAGCACCATCCCCACCAAAGTGGCAATTATGTACTGGTGATGGAGAGGTCTTAGAGGCTTGGTGGGAATGAGGGGAAGACCTCAAGAGCACAATTGTGCTCACAAGCACCATGTTGGTGACCCATATATTAGGCTGTATTTCTTTAGTAAATTAATGCCCATGTCCTTACTCCCAAAGGAGCCCAGGGCAGAGATTGAAGCTTGGTCTGAAACTAGAAGCATCACAGGTGTCTCTCTCTTTGCACCTGTTAAAATGTTTGTGGAGTTGTGAGGAAGGGGGTTGTCTTGAGAATGGAACGAAATGCACTAAAAACAACAACAGATGACAAGAACAGAATTATGTGAATCACTATTCAACAGATGGCCTCTGTCTAAAGTTTAGCACAGAAAAGTACAAAGATTTGGTTGCTTTTTTTTAAAAGGAGAACAATTTGTCCTAGGCTTCATCTCCCATTGCCATTTCTGCCTAAAGACATAAAATACTAGTTAATGGGCAGGTCATGATTGCAGGAGGAATGAATTAATATTGCAGTGGAACTTTCTTTGGCTACCATAGTGGTATGAGACAAGATTTGGCATTTCTAATCAACTGCAGTCTAAAATTACAAAGTGAAGTCCCTTTGGGCAAAGAGGCTCAGGAATAAAGGTTGCAACTAATTAAGCTTAATTGTGTCAGCTTGAGGTGGCTTGCTGGTTCAATATGGAATATTACGAAGATGGAAAGTGCACCGAATCTCTAGGGGTTAAGAGTTAAATGAGTGTCGGGCATGATTTAAGGAACTTTGGAAGCATTAGAAAACAACTGATATTTAAGGAAGCATGTACAACATGAAGCTAGTTATCCTCGCAGGATCAAACCTCTGTAAGGGCATTTCTTCAGTCAGAATCAGGTTTGTTAACACTTTCCACTCACAGCTCAAGCGTGAAAGCTCTTATAGGTCTTCTGATGAGGTTTTGAAGGCTTTCTGGGACTCATCATCTTTGGAGAAGCAACTTTCCTTCCTAAGCTTCTGTAAGGGATGTGAGATCTAGGGTTAAGTTCTTTACCTCAGGGCAAAGGAGATGCTATGCTTGTTTGAACCCCAGGTTTCCTGGTGCAGTTGTTGAGAACAGGAAAGAAGGGGGCATGCTTGCACAAGATCCAGGTCAGATCTCTGAACATAGAGAGGTCTTGGCAAAGATGGAAATGGAAACTTGCATCTGAGTAGATAGAAGAAGAGACTGCCTAGATCAGACCAAAGACCTATCTAGTACAACACCCTGGTCTTACAGTGGCCAAACAGATTCCCATGGCAGTCATAGAATCATAGAGTTGGAAGAGACCACAAGGGCCATCCAGTCCAACCCCCTGCCAAGCAGGAAACACCATCAAAGCATTCCTGACAGATGGCTGTCAAGCCTCCACTTAAAGACCTCCAAAGAAGGAGACTCCACCACACTCCTTGGTAGCAAATTCCACTGCCGAACAGCTCTCACTGTCAGGAAGTTCTTCCTAATGTTTAGGTGGAATCTTCTTTCTTGTAGTTTGAATCCATTGCCCTGTGTCCGCTTCTCTGAGGCAGCAGAAAACAACCTTTCACCCTCCTCTATGTGACATCCTTTTATATATTTGAACATGGCTATCATATCACCCCTTAACCTTCTCTTCTCCAGGCTAAACATACAAAGTTCCCTAAGCCGTTCCTCATAAGGCATCATTTCCAGGCCTTTGACCATTTTGGTTGCCCTCCTCTGGACACGTTCCAGCTTGTCAGTATCCTTCTTGAACTGTGGTGCCCAGAACTGGACACAGTATTCCAGTCCTGTAAGCAGATCCTAGGCAGCTTTCTTCCCATCTTTAATTCCCAGCAAAAGGTAGGTTAAAGCATGCAGCCTCTGTTAGTGGAGTGGCCATCATGGCTCGTAGCTATTGGTCTCTTCATTCTCCATGAATTTATCTAATCCTCCTTTAAAGCTGTTAATGTTGGAGGCCACCACTGTCTTGAGTGGGATCTTTTTTTCATGGCTCAGCTGTGCACTGTGTGTAGGGATGGGGGATAAATTGATTCCATTCACTCAAATAATCATTGGAACTGTACCAATATCCCTCACAGTGTGACAATTCCTAGAGTTCCCTGGGAAGAGAAGAAGAAGAAGAAGAGTTTGGATTTGATACCCCACTTTTCACTACCCTAAGGAGTCTCAAAGCGGTTAACATTCTCCTTTCCCTTCCTCCCCCACAACAAACACTCTGTGAGGTGAGTGGGGCTGAGAGACTTCAGAGAAGTGTGACTAGCCCAAGGTCACCCAGCAGCTGCATGTGGAGGAGCGGAGACACAAACCCGGTTCTCCAGATTACGAGTCTACCGCTCTTAACCACTACACCGCACTGGCTCTCAGAGGGATTGGCTGATGAACCACTCAGAGGATTGCAGTTCTATGTGGGGACTAGGGCCGCCCATAAAACTCTTTCAGTGCCCTTAACAAACTACAATTATCAGGATTATTTGGGACAAGTCGCTTTATCACTACCCTAAGGAGTCTCAAAGCGGCTAACATTCTCCTTTCCTTTCCTCCCCCACAACAAACACTCTGTGAGGTGAGTGGGACTGAGAGACTTCAGAGAAGTGTGACTAGCCCAAGGTCACCCAGCAGCTGCATGTGGAGGAGCGGAGACACGAACCCGGTTCTCCAGATTACCACTCAGAATTGCAGTTCTATGTGGGGACTAAGCCCCCCCATAAAACTCTTTCAGTGCCCTTAACAAACTACAATTATCAGGATTATTTGGGACAAGTCCTGGCTGTTCAAAGTGGTATGATACTGCTTTAAATGTGCGGTGCAAAGAGGGCTAAAATAACCGAAACCAAACCCCACCCAATTATTTGCTCATCTGCTATATTTTAACCACCTATAAGTGTCACTCATGAACATCCTAAGTATTGATTAATTCTGGTGGGCACACAAAGGCATAATTGTTGTAGAAGGGTGTGCCATTCTGCTCATCCACATATGGTTCCCTGGCCCCTGATGGTTATTCATTACACATTCTTTATTCATCTCTTTTTCAGTGATGTAGACACCAGAAGGCAGCTGGTCAAGCGGTAATGTTAACAAACTACCTGGTATTCCGTCAAGTCAGTCCGGAGTAATTTAAAGACAGAAGTGTTCTTTGTGTTATAGAACAAGACATTATTGTGCTATGTGCCCCCAAGACAGATACATTTGTTGACGCTTTTGTGTTCTTAACACAAATTCAGCTTTGCATTGTAATACAGAATGTGACCAAACTCTAAATTAGAACTGTCAGGCACATTCTCTACTCCTGCATGAAACTTTGGGTAGCAATTTTGTTTCTGGTTCTGTGAGAAAGCTGTGGTTCCTGCATGCGGCTTTAGCAGCAGATTCAGAATTTGGAGGCTCTCAGGCAAGGTATCCTCACTTAGAAGAGTTGGATGTGCAGACACATGGCTCAGCAATAAAGGATGGTCTTTGCAAACAGAAGGTCCGGGGTCAATCCTCAACATTTCCAGGTAGGGTGGGCAAGTCCATGGAGAAGTGCTGCTTTCATGTTCAATGCAAGCACCTCTTAGAGTCATAGAATCATACAGTTGTCGAGTTGTAGAGTTGGAAGGGATCCCAAGGTTCATCTATGTGCAGAGGAGGGCAACCAAGATGATCAATGGTTTGGAAACCAAACCTTATGAGGAACGGTTGAAGGAGCTTGGTCTATTTAGCCTGGAAAAGAGGAGACAGAGAGGAGATATGATAGCCATCTTCAAATATCTCAAGGATTTACTGCCACATGGAAGAGGGAACAAGCTTGTTTTCTCCTACTCTGGAGGGTAGGACTCGAACCAATGCTTCAAGTTACAAGAAGGGAGATTCTAACTTAAACATCAGGAAGAATTTTCTGACAGTAAATGGTGTTTGCCAGTGAAATGGCCTCCCTAGGGGGGTTGTGGACTCTCTTTCCTTGGAGGTTTTTAAGCAGAGGTTTCATGGCCCATCTGTCATGAATGCTTTCACTGAGATTACTGCATTGCAGGGGGTTGGACTGGATGACCCTTGGGTCCCTTCCAACTCTAAAATTCTATGATTCTATGAATGGTCAATAGTATTTAATGCCCCTGAAAGGTCCAGCAAAATAAATAAGTATCCTTTTCTCCTGCCTATCTCCTGACATTATCTACCAGGGCAATGTAGACTGTTTTCAATCCAAAAGCTGTGCCTGGATCCAAATTAGGAGGTGGGGGGAATCCAAATATTCATCTTCATCCAACCACCTGCTCTAGGACAAAAAGAAAGACTGCAGACCTTCGAAACAGCTGTGATCAGTTCTCATCATCTAACATCTGTTGGTGATTATCCATATTCACCAGGCAATGTGCAAAATCCCCTGTTGGCAATAATTTCAATGTCAAACAATATCTATTGTTTATATGCACATTCACCAGTGAACAACTGTTAACTGCAACACATATATACAGAAAAGGAAACTGCATTATAATAGCTGCTTAAAATAATTTCTTGACTCACTTTTTGTGCAATTCTGAAGCTAAACTAGACGAGAGAATCTATTTCCTATTATTTGAGCAAACTGCATTTTAAAGCCGCATTTGTATTTATCCAGGTATTAAATCGGAATGTGGATTGTGGCTAATTCAACTGATGTATGGTGCATAGCCAGACACTTAAGCAATGGGTTCCTCTTAGTTTTAAATATTTAAAATTCCACATCAGGAATTTTCAGAATGTGTTTGCACTTTTCATTAGCATGAAGAGAGGGGGGAAAGCTCTGGCCAGGTTCATTGGAGTAGAAGTATAGTCCCTGGATATAGTTCAAATATTAATAACTGCTACAAATGGTGATGCATCATTTATCCTTGCTGGAGCATCTCTCTATGCTTTTTGGCACATAAACAATGTTCAAGAAAACCTTGGAAGCTGATAAAGATGCCTTTGTAGGTGTGATCATCATACCTGACTTGGGTCCTGATACCTGAGGACTTGTCTTTGGCACCATCCTGCACTTCTGTTCACGATCATTTTCCCACAAAGTTTCCATAATTTTAATCTCTTTGACTGACGCTTCGCTGTTGTTTAGGATCAAGTCAGGGAGAGCAGATTTGTCTTGTCCGTCATCCATCTTCTGAAAGACAAAGTCATCAGCAAATCATGTGCAAAATTTGTCAGGGATTTCATGCTTAACAGAGTTTGTCTTGTGGCAGATATCAGGGTAACCGAACTACTCTGGTACTAGGAATAATTCTTGCTTCTCTGAACACCCTGGCAGACTGTAGTAGACTCTGGTCACAATGCTGCTTTTTTAAATATCTCCATTTATTTACACTCCTGCTGATTTCCATAGGGCTACAACGTGTCAAATGTCTGGGTGAGTGTACCCATTGTTCATAGTATTATGAGTTGGGGTGGAGGGTTGCCACGTATGCCAGACCCCTCTAATCCCTGAATCCAGCAAGTGTTAAAGTCTAATCAAGCCTTCTAATTCCTGGAAATAGCCGAGCTAGCTTCCTGGTACGAGATGGCAAATGGGTGTGACCCTCTCACTCAGTGGAAAAAGGTGGAGTTGAGAGTGGCAATGATGTGGGCCAAATTGGGAGAAGGCAGAGAGAAGGAGCAAGATTTGATGTCTGCTTGAATCCAAGGCTGTAGCTATGGGAGAAACAAGACCCTTTTGAGGTGCTGATGCTCTGAACCCCTCCATCTGTCAAGTACGGGAGCTCCCCCCTCCCTTCTGGTGGCCCACCAATAAGATTTAATGAGCATTTCGTAGATTTATAGTCTTTTTATTACAGCATTATGTTACAAGCACAAACATGCAACCCTCCGCGAGGATAACAGTTGCCGACTCTGACTCCTCCTCACTTCCGCAGCAAGAAGTGTGCCAAAGGAAAGTCCCTCCTCTCTGCATCTCTTTTATTCTCTGACACACTCAGACCTCCAAGTTCGGGGACAGGGAGGGGTTTCCCCCCACTCTCGATTGTTGTATCACCCAGCTACTCCGTCCCTTCTGGTTGCTTAGCTACTATCTCATAGCTGGTAGCTCCTCTCTCAACTGTGCAGCTTCTGTTTCTGCCTGTCTCTCTGCTTCTGGAAATGCTGGAAGCAGGGAAGGCGAATATTCCCCCTCCTCTTCTGTTAGGAGCTGATCTCCCTGCGGTTGCATTCTCCACTCTTCCTACCCAGCCCAGCCCCTGACACCATCGTAAGCTCAGTTGTCTATACGTGTAAATAAACCATATATCATAAAGGTACCACATCCTCTGCTGTGTCTCATTTCCAAATGAAACACAAACCCTGGGTAAACCCCTGGAACCTATTCATTTATTCATTCATTCTCAATTTTGCATAAAAAAAACACAAATGTTTTCACATCAAATTCCAATACCCAATTTTGACCCGCCTTTCTATGGTTGCTTATGTTTTATTATTTTCACTGCATATCCAAGTTAAACCTAATTATTATTTATCCAATATACTCAAAATTAATATTTATCACTGCACATCTTTATATTAATCCTGCTAATGATTTACTCTGTTTACAATATTTATTTATTTTTTAAAAATATTCAATAAATGATTTCCACTCTGAATTAAAAATGCTGTCTTGTACTGTTTGGAGATTGGGGTGATGATATATAATACTACTTCTCATCCCTTCCTATGGTGTCCACTCTTTTTTGAACAAGCTCTAACCTTCCATTTCTGAATTACATTCTTGGGGGCCATCCCATTAAGTCTTGGTTATACCTATCAATCTGCATTTACCTTCCTCTACTAGGAATTCATTTGATTTATGTCCCATACTCTGCACATAAATGTAGAAACATCAAAAGCCTTGGCCACTCTGTACCAATGGCTCTCCTGCTGTGTGTGTGTGTGTGGTGTTTGCTAGAAGCTCCTCCCACCCCCATTTCCAATCTGATTTAAATCAGGAAAGCTGGCAGCTCTGGGGTTAATCTCTTCTCTCAAATTGGGGCCAAAGAGATTGTCAGTGCAAAGAAACTGTTTACAAAACTGATTTGGCATCCTCCCTCTTCTGCACTTGAATAATACGTAACAAAAAAATTAAAGTGAAATAAAACCATCACCGCGAATGATACTTCTGGCAAAATATTGGATGAAGGACTGAAGTCAACATTTACCATGCAAGGCACTTATCCCCGCAGCAGCCTTAGACATAATAAATAATAATCAGGGTCGAGTGTGGAGCAGTTGCATGAGTCAGCCGTAATGATGATTTTGAGTACAAGATTTGCTGACAACCGGAACGGATGTCCACCACATCACAACCTGACAGCCGCATCACTGAGAAAAGATCAACCGCACTTAAGGCTGATGCTTTATGGTTAGGAAAGAACGAGTGGGCTGGTTGCCATGGTCACTACCTCACCGGGTATCAGTTTCTTTCAGCCAGATGTTGGCAGAACAGCACGGACTCTTTAGTCATTATGATTGTTAATACCTTTCTCCATCTTCCTACGGCCTTGTCAAGAGTGGGGATTATATGTTGGGCAGGTTTAATCCTCCCTGTGGAGAAAATTCCTACCAATATAGTTTTGTGTTTAAGATGTCGGAAGTTGTGACCAATGTCCTCGGTCCAGGTCCAGTATGGAGCCTCTGATGCCCACACAGAGCAAAATCTTCCCAATTTGGAGCTCTTCAGCATTCCAAAGGCAGCATTAAGGACGGTCCCTAGCTAGCAGGACTCGTGGTCAGGGATGGTGGGAGTTGTGGTCCAACAACATCTGGGCACCCAAAGTCGAGAAAGGCTGCTCTACTGTAAACACACCTGACATCTATGTTTCTCTAAGGAAGCCCTTCTGGAATGGTGGGATTGGGGAATTTACTGTCATGCTAGAGATAACCCTTACCATCTATGACCCTAGCTTTATTTTGCTGGAGGACAGGTTGCAGTTGGTCTGGTAGAGCTGGCACAGAAATGAGCCCATTTACCAAACTACAGAGGAGGACAGTGTGCATGACTATAAGTGGGAGTAAGAAAGCCAGAGCTTTTTCAGGAAAAAAAAGAACCTTTTACTGCTAGAGCAAATAAAAGGCTAATTGCAAGGTAAATTACTGAAGGCTTGTCACAGAGATATGGGGAGAGGGACACCAACCAGTCAAAACAACAAAGACTCTTCTGGCATCTTGAAGACTAACAAATTGCACGGTGGTGCTTCAGCCCTTGGGGGGAAAGGAGAGAGGTTGAAACAGTGGAAACAGAAAAGCTAGAGAGGCAGACATGGAAAGAGGAAGGGAAAGACCCCAAACAAACAAACCAAAACGGAATGGAAGATCAGCGAGATGTTGCACACAACCCCTTCTATATAATGTATCTGAAAATGCATCAAAGTGAGGGGAGGTGAAGGTCCTCAGCATCAGGGCAGAATTAAAAGAAAAGCAAAAAGGGCATGCATACCCAGCCATGGCGCCTGCTTCTTGGGAGAAAAGCAATGAAAAACCTAGACAGCATCTTAAAAAGCAAAGACGTCACCTTGCCGACAAAGGTCCGTATAGTTAAAGCTATGGTCTTCCCAGTAGTAATGTACGGAAGTGAGAGCTGGACCATCAAGAAGGCTGATCGCCGAAGAATTGATGCTTTTGAATTATGGTGCTGGAGGAGACTCTTGAGAGTCCCATGGACTGCAAGAAGATGAAACCTATCCATTCTCAAAGAAATCAGCCCTGAATGCTCACTAGAAGGACAGATCCTGAAGTTGAGGCTCCAGTACTTTGGCCACCTCATGAGAAGAGAAGACTCCCTAGAAAAGACCCTGATGTTGGGAAAGATGGAGGGCACAAGGAGAAGGGGGTGACAGAGGATGAGATGGTTGGACAATGTTCTCGAAGCTACTAACATGAGTTTGGCCAAACTGCGAGAGGCAGTGGAGGATAGGCGTGCCTGGCATGCTCTGGTCCATGGGGTCACGAAGAGTCGGACACGACTGAACGACTGAAGAACAACAACAACCCAGCCATGGCAAGGGCATATGAAGGAAGGATTGCTGGCTGAGAGGAGGGCAGAGAGGGGCACCCAAAGCAGGACTTCCAGGAGTTGATGCCATGACCCCAGCATCACCTTGGGGCTCAGATCCACTGGAGGGAGGTGAGGAGGAATGGGAGGGGGTATCTTACTATTTTAAATGAATAAATCAAACTGTATAAAAGCAAAAATAAAATAAAAATGCAAATAATTTTGTAGCTGGACTATGGAACATAATTCCTAGAATCAACCTGCATTCAGAATCGTGTTAAGAAACAGATTCTGACCCTTCCTAATTATATGTTGAAGTCAGAACAGGGTCTGGTCTCTATCAAAGGAGTCACATCTTGAACTAGAAATGTAAGTTCTTCCATGTTCAGTCTGATAGTAGAATGTGCTTGTCTTTTCTTTTGATATAGTTTTTAAAAGAAAAAAAAACTCTCCAATTTGCTGTCTCACATTCAGGCGAATATTTCTACGTTCAGTTCTAACATGGGTGCTCTGAAGCAGATTATTATGCCTTAACTTTTCAGACCAAAGAACTCTAGGTACAACAATTGTCAGCAAACTGAAATCTAAAAAGCCCAAAAGAAATGTGTATTTCTGTATGTGAAAGGTGCAAGCCTACACATGTTTCCTCAGAAGCTAGTCCCACTTGTCAGTGAGGTTAAATCCCAGGTAAGTCTGATACAACTGCAGCCCAAGGGCCAGTAAAACCTTAAAACCCCCAAAATTCAACTATTCTGGATGACAGCCATATGAGGAAAAATGTAAAACAACTAAGCAAGTATTAGAAATCACCCCAGTACTGGCCCTACTTAATGTCTTCCAAGACAATAATAGCCACTCACATCACAAAGAACTCATAACCCACCTACTCTCAGCAGCCAGAAACATCATAACCAGACACTGGAGAGACCCGACAGGGGTAAGCATGGACCAATGGTACCAAATAGTACTAGAAAAATTAACCAATAAACTGAAACTGACACGGGGACAAATAGAAGATGACACCTTCACCCCGGTATGGCTCCCCTTTATCACATAGGCAGCTCAACAAGAATCCACCAACAGCATACAAATCAATATGGCTAATCTGACTCAAAAACACCCGCCCACCCCACTCACACATGACAACAAAGTTCACCACAGCCAATCACAAACAAGCAACCACACCCTAGGCCATGCCCAACTTCTCTCACCACCAAAGGAACACAAGCGAATAGCAAAGAGAACCTGCACAAACAACGCTGACACAAGACCTCCGGGACTATGTCTTTCTCCGTGTTATTTTTAAAAGCTCCTACTCACTCTGCTGAGGCTCACAGGAGACTTGCTTCAGGCGCCATCTTCCCCACATATATTAAGTAAAATAGACACATCGCCACCCGACCCCACCCCACCCACCAGGGCCCCCTCCACCTCCCCCCCCTTTTCTTCCTAATGTAACACTAATGTCTCAAGAAATGAAACTGACCTGTAGAAAATGTAACTTGAAAAAAGAGACATTGCACATACTTTTGTAAACCAAGAAATTTTTAATAATAATAAAAAATAATAATACAATGGACCCTGTTCATCTATATGCCCTGTGAAGGTTGTACCTGTTGGTAATGGGAGTTGGGAGAATGTGGCGAGGTAAGAAAGTTAGGAACTATAAGAAATGCCCATCAGGATCGGGCCAAAGCCAATCTCATTCTGCATCATGTTTTCAGATGCTGATGGGGAGCCTGCAAGCAGGTCCTGAGAACAACAGCACTTCTCTCCACTTGTGATTCCCAGCAACTGGTGTTCAGAGGCAGACCATCCCTGACAGATCAAATTTCCTGAACGCATGGAGAAATTGTTGTTGTTGTTCAGTCGTTCAGTCGTGTCCGACTCTTCGTGACCCCATGGACCAGAGCACGCCAGGCACGCCTATCCTTCACTGCCTCTCGCAGCTTGGCCAAACTCATGCCAGTCGCTTCGAGAACACTGTCCAACCATCTCATCCTCTGTCGTCCCTTTCTCCTTGTGCCCTCCATCTTTCCCAACATCAGGGTCTTTTCCAGGGAGTCTTCCCTTCTCATGAGGTGGCCAAAGTACTGGAGCCTCAACTTCAGGATCTGCCCTTCCAGTGAGCACTCAGGGCTGATTTCTTTAAGAATGGATAGGTTTGATCTTCTTGCAGTCCATGGGACTCTCAAGAGTCGCATGGAGAAATGGACTGCATTAATTCCTCACGCACCAGCCATCCTCAAACTTCTGTTTTAAATGTAGGATCCAGACTCCAGTGTCAACAACCATTTTATAACGCAGAGGTCATTTCTGTCCTGCTGTCGTCAAGCTAAATTGCAAAACAACCGCCCTGACTCATTGAAAAAGATGAAACCAGTTTCAAGGTCATCTTATTTTAGATGCACAAAATTCCTTTTGTTTTTGCACTGTGCTTGTTCAAGGACAATGTTCCCAGTTTCTTCATCTCTGGAGACTAGCTGTTGAGTCAGTTAAAATACCAAGTGCTTTTTTTTTTTTTTTAACACAAATAAGGGGTGGAAATCTTTGAGGTGATATCCCAGTTCCTTTGCAGCTGTCAAGTCTGAGGAGGTGGGGGCCTTGAACTACCATAGCAGACTGACTTGCCATATCTAAAGAACTGCTGAATAACTGAAAGGATAAATATGAGATGTCTCTTTCCTGCCAGAAAACTCAGTAAGATGTGTGTGTGTGTGTGTGTGTGTGTGTGTGTGTGTGTGTCAGAGAGAGAGAGAGAGAGAGAGAGAGAGAGAGAGAGAGAGAGAGATGGAGAGATGGAGATGGTTGGCCTTAGACTTTGTCATGACATGGTAGGGTTGGAAATTAAAAATCCTCAAAGCACATTGATGATACTTACTTTAAATTTTCTGTTGATTTCATCTGCTAACATCAACGTCTAAAACCAACATTGTTTACTAGATTATCCCCTGACAATGCAGCTTGCCAATCACTTTTCTTTTTGCTTTTCACTCTCTCAAGCTTCGCCTTTGGATGGATTTGATGGAAAGTCTTCCCATTACACAGACAGAATCAGAGTACCATTAGATCTGATTCCCCCTCCCTCTTCTTCTCCTAACATAAAGAGAATTTGCACGAGGCCGCCGGAAAGCCTGTCAAAAAACAACAAAACCCCCACCTTCGGCGACATTCTTTATTTATTTAAAAGAGCTTCAAATAAAAGGAATACATTACACTCAGAGGCTTATAGAGATCTTCATGATCAAGAAATATATGCAAGAGTGGTGGTGGGGGGAAGCGACACCTTTCATGTAGCTTACACAGTTAGGGGATTTGATGGTTGTCAAGGTGAAGGTTTGTATTTTATCTGAAGCTTCCTTTGCCCTTTGATTTTGTGTGGTTCTAGAGGAGAACCTGAAGGCAACAGCTATCAGGCGTCTCGGGAATAAAGGTGTGCTTCATACCAGGAATAAGGGTGGGAGAGAAGGAATACAAGGTACGTGCCTTTGCAGATGACCTAATGTTATCCCTACAAGACCCTGAAAGTAGTGTCCCCAAAGCATTGGAATTAATTGAGAAGTATGGGCAGGTAGCCGGCTTCAAACTTAACAAACAGAAGACCAAAGTGTTGACTAAAAATATGAAAACAGAACAAATATAAGAGCTACAAGAATCTACTGGCCTCAATTTTGCTAAGAAAGTAAAATATCTAGGGATCAATCTCACTGCAAAAAACCTGAACCTGTATAAGGACAATTATGAGAAGCTGTGGACCGAGATAAAAAAGGACTTAGAGATATGGACAAGATTGAAACTCTCACTGATGGGCAGAATAGCTGCGGTGAAGATGAATGTCTTACCAAGGATGCTGTTTTTATTTCAAGCCATTCCAATTTTAGATAAGCTGGATTGTTTTAAAACATGGCAAAAGGACCTATCAAAATTTATATGGCAGGGAAAAAAGCCTAGAATTAAATTTAAGATTTTAACGGACTCTAAAGAGAGAGGAGGCTTTGCTCTGCCGGACTTAAGGATTTATTTCGAAGCGGCGGCCTTTTGCTGGTTGAAAGATTGGTTTAAATTGGAAAATACAGACGTTTTAGATTTGGAAGGCTTTGATAACATGTTTGGCTGGCACGCATATCTTTGGTATGACAAGGCTAAGGTCCACAAGACTTTTAAAAATCATATTGTTAGAAAAGCCTTGTACCAGGTTTGGGTGAGATATAAAGACTTGTTAGAGAGAAAGACTCCTAGATGGATTTCACCGGTGGAGGCCAAGGCTTATAAGAGACCTAATATGTCTGCAAGATGGTTAAGATATGCAGATATATTGCAGCAAGAAGGTGAATCGTTTAAATTGAAAGGTTATGATCAGGTAAAAAGCGAGGTCACCGACTGGCTGCAATATCATCAAATTCATGAGATTTTTAAAGCAGACAAGAAGATTGGTTTTCAAGTCGAAAAATCAAAACTGGAAACAGAGCTAATAGAATCGAACTCAAAAAATCTTTCCAAAATGTATAACTTGTTGCTAGAGTGGCATACGAAGGATGAAATGGTTAAATCAACAATGATAGACTGGGCAAGGGATGTGGGACATAATATCATGTTAGAGGACTGGGAAAGACTGTGGAAGGAAGGTATCAAATTTACAGCTTGTAATAATCTAAGAGAAAATATTATGAAAATGTTATATAGATGGTACTTAACACCAGTCAAGATCGCTAAGATGAACCCGTCAATGACCAACTTGTGTTGGAAGTGCAAATCAGTGGAAGGTACCTTTTATCATATGTGGTGGACATGCCCAAGGGTCAAAGCCTTCTGGGACAAGATTTACAATGAACTCAAAAAGGTAATGAAAATTACCTTTAGTAAGAAACCAGAGGCTTTCCTTTTGAGCATGACCAACGAACAGATACCCAGTCGAGATAGAGTATTTTTTATGTATGCCACAACAGCAGCTAGAATTTTACTGGCAAGAAACTGGAAGGGTGAAGAGATCCCAACGGTGGAAGAATGGCAGATGAAGTTAATGGACTTTATGGAGCTTGCTGAACTGACCGCGAGAATCCGAGACCAGAGGGAGGAGAAGGTGTCGAAGGATTGGAAGAAATTTAAGGATTACTTAGTTAATGGTGTAAAATTGAATATCTGAGCAGAATTAGCTATTGAACAGGCTTTAGCTAGATAAATCTAAGTTAAGATTTGGTAAGAATTTTATAATATAAGATATAAATAAGAATGTCTGAAGATTTGGAGAATGGATTAAGAACTATGTCTTTAGTAAAGGAATCTAAGGACAAATAAGATGGTTAATAGTTATGAAAGTAGATATATAGCTACCTAAAGTATATTGGAATAACAATGCAGTGGAAGGGGGTGGGGGAAGTCCCACCTATGCTTAGAAGATAAAATAAGAATGAGATAAAGATTAGTGTTAGACAGGTTTGTATGTGTTTTTCTTATGTTTAGTGTGTTATTGTTTGATTTGTTTATTGTTTATTGTATTTTGTATTCTTAGTGTATTGGTGTATGTTTTGTTTTTTTATATATGCATATGGAAAATAATAAAATCTTTATAAAAAAAAAAAAAAAAAAGGTGTGCTTCATACCGACTGCCAACTTCTGTGACTCCATCTCTCTGGTTTTTGTTTCGTTTTGCTTTTTTGCACCAGCCATCATGATTCATTAGAAGAAAGCATCAAAGCAAAGTGTGAAGTCATATCTTTAAAAAAATTGCCACGTGGTTGCAGAATTGCGCCCTTGTCTTGCTTGCTTCAGAATGGGCTGGCTAAGTGCAGGCCTCTGGTCTCCAGGGTCGTGTGGTTCTGTGCCCCATGCTATGGAGGACAGGCTTGAAGGAGGTCAGAAGAGAGTCTTCTGCATGATGAATCCTCCACTGGAAGTGAGAAAGCAGCTCTCACAACACCCAGTGGTCCAGGCAATGAGCAGGCACTCAGTTTCCATGGCAAGGCCATTGGGTGTCATCTCAAAAGGGTGTTGATCTGAGCAGGAGATGCAACTTAGGTCAAGGTGTAGTAGACACTCCCCTATATCCATGTTTGAGCAGGAAGTCTTGCAGGCTTTTTTTCAGGGTCACTGTGGTGTAGTGGTCAGAGTGTTGGACTAGGACCAGGGAGACCAGGGTTCAAGTCCTCACTCATCCATGAAGGTCACAGGTGGCTTGGGACTAGTCATTGTCTCTCAGCCTAACCTACCTCACAGGATTGTTGTGAGAATAAAATGGAGAGGTGGAAGAACCACGTGTGCCACCTTGTAGGAAAGGTGAGCTATAAGGAAGAAGAGGAGCCCCATGGAGGAAGCAGAAGCTTCAGCTTGATTCAAAGCTTAGAAGACAGGAGTGAGACCTCCCTTCTGGCCCAACTTCTCTGTTTATGCTAGAAAACTCAAAGCACTGCATCTCTTATAGTACCTTCGGCATTACCAGGATTAGCTTCCCAACCTCCACTTCCATATACATTCCAGTTGTGAATGTATCGGACACTTATTTTTTTATTATTTTTGAAAGGGTTAGTTACAAGTTGAATTCTAGCTTACTGGGTCATGAAGAGGCAGACATGAGCAAGCTATTCCTTTCTTTGCAGGAGCTCTCTCTCTCTCTCTCTCTCTCCTCTCTCTCTCTCTCTCTCTCCATGTATAAAATCTTTGAGTGATACCTCCTCTCTCCTTTTTCAGTTCCAAAGTGCGCTCTTTATTTACGGTCTGGATAATACTATGTGAACATTTTCAAACAGAGCTCGTAGATTATCACACAAAAACTAAACATTTATCTATTCACTGATCATCTATATAAGATTTATGGCTGCATGTGTGGAATGACGTGATCTATTGCAATTTTAGGATTGTGGGAAAAGTAACAGTGCCAGCCTATTTGGGTCTACTCAGAAGTAAGATCCACTGAGTTCAATGGAGTTTACTTCCAGGTGCATGTGCACACGATTGTAGCCTAATTGTTCAAGTAGAACACTATTTCCTCACTACATAATATAATTCTAGGAAGTTGCTTATTGCAACGTATACCAACACCAACACCTAAAGAGAATTTGTGCTCCCTAATCACTTGTGAATCTGGGAACTACCAGTTCACTGCATTTTATTTTTCTTTCATAACCTTGGATCTCGTCAAAGAAGCATGCTTTTGCAAGGACAATGTATTTTAATGCATCTGATGCTATTATGTAAATCGGTTTAGCTGTGGCAATCTATTACAGGTGATTTCTCAGTCTCTTATGGACAAACCAATGATCACATAATTTTCATTAAAGCCAAATCATTTTACTTTTCATAACAGATTCCCAAAGGCATTGCCCTGACAACTTCAATTTCCACTAAATTGGGAAGTTGATACTCATTTTCAGTACTCTAATGAATATGGTGAATCAGAGGTAATGTTTTTTTCCAGCACACCAGTCATTGGCTGCAGAATATAAATGGTCTTTTAAGAGGTAGCAACCACAGTAGTTAATGAATTGATAGGTTCCCCTCCAAAATTCTAATTCAGAACTGATTCATACATTGGGGCAAAAATATGTAAGAAGGCAGCCTGAGACCTTTACTGATCTACTCCATGAGGACTCACTGATCAACTTCCAAAGATTCCTGATCAGCTGTACAACAGCTTTGAAAATCTCTAGTACACTGGTTTTCAACCAATGTGCTGTGGCACCCTGGGGTGCCTTGAATAATGGTCAGGGGTGCTGCAGGCAACACTGGCCTCTGCCCCTCTTTCCTTCCCTCTGTCCTCTGATTCCCTTTCGTGTCTCTGCCTCCCAATGGCTTTGAATATACTATTGTTTTGTAAGGAACGGTAGCAACATCATCAGGCACAAGGAGAGCCCGGGCGATTTCGAATGTCTCCTCTCCGCAGACGCTGAAGAATATCGCCCTCTTCTTGGCCTCGTTGGTGACCCCTTTAGCTTCTAGAAGGAAGGTGAAACGGGTGGCATACCCTTCCCAGTCTCCTGATGCTGGGTTGAACGGCGAGAAGCTGCTGTCAGTTGCCATCTTGAGTTCCTTGGGACCCGGAGCTGAAGCCTGGATACACGGTGCGAGGCAGCTGTGCGGCAGGTGGCGGTGCTGCGGTGCTGTGTGTGGCAGTCAGCTCAGCGGGATCCCACCTTCGTCGCCAGTGAAATATACTCGGAGTCAAGTGTGAATTTCATGCTCTTTATTCAGCTCATAGTAGTGAGGACTGTAGTTCCCCCAAAACGTTTGCTTTATATACACTATTTACACAATGGGCCCCACATGATTGGCTAATTCCGGGATACTGTATGCCAATCGGAGTGCAGATTCACTTCCACCTGGAGCTGGATTGGGTGGCTCCTGCGGACCAATCAGACTGCTGCAATCTCAATCCTATTGTTCTGGGACCAATCAGACTGCTGCAATCTCAATCCTATTGTTCTAGGACCAATCAGCCTGCTGCAGTTTGGATCCTATTCAACTCAGTACATAACAGGCTTACATGGCTGTTTGTTGCAACAGCCCTGGCTACAAGCTCCCGAGGAGCCAAGGCGGCCTAGAAGAAGAAGAAGAAGAAGAAGAAGAAAAGAAGAAGAAGAAGAAGAAGAAGAAGAAGAGGAGGAGGGAGGAGGAGGAGGAGGAGGAGGAGGAGGGAGGAGGAGTTTGGATTTCATATCCCACTTTTCACTACCCGGAGGAGTCTCAAAGCGGCTAACATTCTCCTTTCCCTTCCTCGCCCACAACAAACACTCTGTGAGTTGAGTGGGGCTGAGAGACTTCCAAGAATGTGACTAGCCCAAGGTCGCCCAGCAGAAAGAATGCAGTTGGTCTGCTATATATAGTACATCATATTTGCCAGTATTTGAAAGTGACATGAAACAATATTAATACCTCTGACAATATGACCTGAAACAAAATACTGCAGTTTGGAGTGCCCTCTCGGTTAAGAATTCCATTTTCGGTCCTGCCCCCCCCCCCCGCCATCCCAACAGTCATTGAAGATTCCACTGCCCCTGAGCATGCTGTCCTCAGTGGGTTGGTTTGGGGAGTTCCCCCATAAGGTTTTTCCTAAAGTTTTTTCTTACACCCTTTTTTTTTTTCTTTTTCTTTTCTATTATTCCCCCAAACCTGCTAATACCTCCGCCATGTTTGTCTGTGTGGTTCCATTTTGGCAGTAGAAGCAATGGCATCGACAGTCTGAACCTCAGAAACAGAGAGGGACTGACAGCATTTCATAAATAACATACATGGTTATGATTAGTAACTAAACTGGCTAGTCATAAGATTTTACGCATGAGGACATTCCAACAGTTCAAAACATTTGACTGTTGCGGTTCAAATGTCACATTCAAAATGCATATTTCATAGATTTATAGAATTGTAGCATTGGAAGGAGCCACCAAGTCCAACCCCTGCAATACAGAAATCTCAACTAAAGCATCCATGATGAAAGGCCATCCAACCTCTGCTTAAAAACCTCCAATGAAGGACAGTTCCACTGTCAAACAATTTTTACAGTCAGAAATAGGGGTGCGGGTGGTGCTGTGGTCTAAATCACTGAGCCACTTGGGCTTGCTGATCGGAAGGTTGACGGTTCGAATCCCCGTGAGGGAGTGAGCTTCCATTGCTCTGTCCCAGCTCCTGCCAACCTAGCAGTTTGAAAGCATGCCAGTGCAAGTAGATAAATAGGTACCGCTGTGACGGGAAGGTAAATGGCATTTTCGTGCGCTCTGGCTTCTGTCATGGTGTCTTGTTGCACCAGAAGCAGTTTAGTCATGTTGGCCACATGACCCAGAAAGCTCTTTGTGGACAAACGCCGGCTTCCTCTACCTGAAAGTGAAATGAGTGCCGCAACCCCATAGTCACCTTTGACTGGACTTAACCGTCCAGGGGTCCTTTACCTTTTTTTTTTTAACAGTCAGAAAGTTATTCCTGTAGTCAGAATCATTTTACTTGTTTTAACTTGAATCCCAACCTCTGGAGCAGGAGAAAACAAGCTTACCCTATCTTCCATTTGACAGCCCTTTGTATATTTGAATCTTGAATATTCAAAATTGCTCATTCACTAGTAAATGGGTGAAATTAGAAAATTTGTCATATTTGCTCTAGCTCAGATTTCAGCCTTATTGTAAGGATTTTTAATGAAGGTGGCGAATGCTGACTCATACGTCGTTTGTCTCAAATGCGTCGTCTGACTCAAGCGTGGCAATGGTGCCAAATACCATTGTACCATTCAAGGGGAAGAAATGGATTAAAACCCACTTTTTAATTCCATTTGATAGTAGCGAAAACCTAATTAAGATCAGTAATTTATTGAGCAGTTAGCATGCTGTTGGTACTAAATAAACATTGCTTAGAAGTAATAAAAGTCAAATTAATACTATCAAAACCTATTAATCAGCCCATGCTTCCAAACAGGATTATATAAATCAGTTTAGGAATCCTGACGGTCCTGATTACAGTGGTACCATCAACATCCCATAAATTCAGCAGGGATATCTCAAGGGTCCTCATCCCGCGCACACTTAGAGGCATACACATTTCATTTATTTTCATTGCATATTGATGCTCGTAAGGACAGTGAGGGTTGAGGTCTTAACATTTCCGCTGCAAATGACGAGGCCCAGGAAACGGTGTTTGGAAATGCAGCTATTTGTCTTGTAGCCTTGCACTGAGATACATTGTAATTGCTTATTTATTTCTGCCAGTTAATTAAAAGGAAACAAGTTTGGCATGAGAATCAGAACCCTGCAGCTAGATGAAAGGAACTGAATGCCATGGGTTGGCGCTGATTATGCTTGCACACAGCCAGACAGCCAATATGCTGGAATAATATATATATATATAATATATATATATATATATTATATATTCAGGTTACTCCGGTTTAGAGCATTCACATGTTCAAGGTGTAGTGGGGCTGCACTTCCACCCACAAAGCACCTCTGCCGCTTGATGGCTGCTCATTGAGCACAGATGTTAGCAGACGGATCTCTGCCTAAGAGCTGCTTGCTGCTTATGCACAGGGGAGCAATGCAGTCAAGAACCCTGGGCAATTGGCAGGTGCATTGTTGTAAGAATTCTAAGCTCTCAAATACAGAATAAGTATTCATAAATACACACATATCTAAATATAAACTGTCTGTCTGAAACGGTACAGGAGAACAATCCTGAAGCCATTTTGATTCTCCCAATAACCTCAAAAATTCCTCTGCAGTAAGGGAGGCTAATGGGGAAAGCCTTTCCATTGACTTTTCGCTTACAAATCCTGTCTTAAGGGTGTATTTGTGTATGGATAGGGTGACCCTGGAACCTGGATTCAGGAACTAAAGTATTAACCATCACAAAAGAATGCCCATGTAATGCACTCAGCAATCATTATCAGGTATCCTGGCAGACAGGATTTCTGCTGCTGTTGTTGTTGAGTCGTTTAGTCATGTCCAACTCTTCATGACCCCATGGACCAGAGCACGCCAGGCACTCCTGTCTTCCACTGCCTCCCGCAGTTTGGTCAGACTCATGTTGGTAGCTTTGAGAACACTGTCCAACCATCTTGTCCTCTGTTGTCTCCTTCTCCTTGTGCCCTCCATCTTTCCCAACACCAGGGTCTTTTCCAGGGAGTCTTCTCTTCTCATGAGGTGGCCAAAGTACTGGAGCCTCAGCTTCAGGATCGGTCCTTCCAGTGAGCACTCAGGCCTGATTTCCTTAAGAATGGATAGGTTTGATCTTCTTGCAGCCCATGGGATTCTCAAGAATCTCCTCTAGCACCATAATTCAAAAACATCAGTTCTTCGGCGATCTGCCTTCTTTATGGTCCAGCTCTCACTTCCATACATTACTACTGGGAAAACCATAGCTTTAAATATAAGCACCTTTGTTGGCAAGGTGATGTCTCTGCTTTTTCAGATGCTGTCTAGGTTTGTCATTGCTTTTCTCCCAAGAAGCAGGCGTCTTTTAATTTCATATACGTTTTGTATACTTTGGTATACTTTTTAAGATGCTGTCTAATTTCTGCTGTATGTATGATGATTTTAGGGTGGCCTTTGGCTAAGTGGGTTGGGCAATTTCAAAAATCTTTAAAGATTCCTGCACACTTTTGTTCAGGGTCTCTCCCTTCTTGGAAGGAGGGGAGAGAACTCTGTTGCAACAGAAAAATAAATATCTGCCTTGCTTTCCACTGGATATTACCTCCATCCATTCCTCTCTGACTGATCATGGACTTAGGGGACTCAGAGTCGCATGGGGAGTTGGGCAGCAAAAGCCAAACCCCAATTTTTACATCACATAGCAGTTCCTTTGCAGGCAACCATACTCTTCATGCAGTTCCCAGAAGGCAGAATTAGCCCAACAATGGGTAGCGTGAGAAGCAAAGCCCTGCTCTGCTTGAAATGATGTGTGCTCTACACCTAAGCTTGTGAGGGGGCCATGATGTGATATCCCTTATGTCCACAAGCCATAAATCTCGAAAACATGGAGCCCAGTAGGATGTCACTTTCCTGTGGGCTGGACACAACTGCTAAGCTGTTTGTTAACCCTGTCAGCTCACAACCTCACACTACATGGGAGTAGGGATGTGAGATGTCACTGGTTTCCCTTCTGTGCTGTTTCTGTTCTGCTGAACTTTCCACACCTGTGGGCCCATCACCAAGAAGACTGCTCCATGCACTCACCAACCATACAGTCTTAGTTGGTGGACAGTGACCAGGTACTCTGAGCTGTGGGTCCAAACATTGTCCAAAACTGTTCAGGGCAGTAAAAGTGAGTACCAGGACTTGAAATGGGTTGCATGTACTAACAACCAGTGCAACACGTACAGCATAGGTGGAACATGTTTCATAAGTCTGGCAGTAAGATTCAGAAGATCTTCGCTGCATACCTCAAATCACTTTTGATGCTATTTGCTCCCTTTGCTGGCCATTGCAGATATTAGGAGGTTCCTTGTGCAAATGTCAAAGCCTTCCTTGGGGAGGGGTGCTTTGCCAATGTGGACGAATATTGAGTTTACTTGGGGAGTGGCCACAGAGAATATAACACCGGTCCTGAAAGACCTACATTGGCTCCCAATACATTTCAAAGTACAATTCAAGGTGTTTAAAGCCATAAACCAAAGTAAACCATTTGTATTTACTTACGAGTAAACGTATGTTTTTTGGTTAAAACTTCTGACCAGAGTTCTTAATTGGATTCATTTCAGTATAAACCAGGGGTCGGCAAGGCTTACTGGGCATGGGCCGGATCACTCCCGTGGAGATCCTCCATGGGCCAGACCAGCACAGTGCGACGCCAGAAATTGCAACTGTGCGTGTCCGTGGCGCCGGAAATCGCTTCTGTGCATGCCCGGATGCCAAAAATCATGCCTGCGCAAAAGCGATTTCCGGCATCTGGGTATGTGCAGAAGCAATTTTCAGACCTGCAGAAGAGAATCCCCATGCCGCACTGCACTGGTTTTGCACAGCTCGTGGGGACTTGCCAAGCAGGCGGCTCGGTTCGGGGGCAGCTTGTGGGCTGGTTAAACTGCCTCTGTGGGCCGCTTCTGGCCCATGAGCCTTAGGTTGCCGACCCCTGCCGTAAACAGCCTCGGCCCAGTATACCTGAAGGAGCATCACCACCCCCATCATTCAGCCGGGACACTGAGGTCCAGCTCCAAGGGCCTTCTGGCTGTTCCCTCACTGCGAGAAGCCAAGTTACAGGGAACCAGGCAGAGGGCCTTCTTGGTAGTGGAACCCGCCCTGTGGAAAACCCTCCCATTAGATGTCAAGGAAATAACAACTATCTGACTTTTAGAAGACACCTGAAGGGAAAGTTTTAATGTTTGATGTTTTATCGTGTTTTTAATATTCTGTTGGGAGCCACCCAGAGTGGCTGGGGAAACCCAGCCAGGTGGGCAGGGTATAAATAATAAATTATTATTATTACTGTGTTGTTGTTGTTGTTGTTGTTGTTGTTGTTGTTTGTTGTGTTACTTTCTATGACTCAGAGTCAACCAGCATCAGCACCCAACATCCTTTGGCAGTTGCCAGGGCCATTAATGGTGCCGGATGAAACGCTAGCCCAATGCGTGTTTTTAAATATATATATCTATATCAAACTATGCAATTTTGCCATATTAGGGCTGAACTTGTGTTTTTTATGGTTTCCTTTTAATTTGCATTTTAATATCTTATTTTGCATTATAATGGAAACATGCCACTTGCGGGCAGGTTGAAGCCGCTGCCCCCCCCTCCAAGTGGCATTAAATTAAACTTCAACCAACTAACAAACTCCACCCTTTGACAAATGTAAGAAGAAGAGCCTGCTGGATAATAATAATAATAATAATAATAATATAATAATAATATTTCACTCATCTGACTTGGTTACGCCTGCCACTCTGGGTGGCTTCCAACTAATTAAAACATAAGACGACATCAAACATTTTTTTTAAAAAGAGGCAATGAATCCAACATCCTGTTCTCACAGTGGCCAACCAGATGCAGCAGGATTTGAACACTCTCCCCTCCTGTGGTTTCTGGCACCTGGAATTGCTGGCTCCGATTGCGGAAGCAGAGCAGAGCCAGGGCCGTCTTAAGGAGATCGGCCGCTGTGGCGCAGTGATCCCTCCGGCACCCCAGGCGTACCGCCTCTCCACTGCCTCCCTCTCACGCTTGCCGCCCCTTGGGAGGGGGGTGGGTGAGCAGGGGATGAGGGGCATGGCGCAGGAGCAGTGCGGGGCTCTGCGCACCCTTCCAGTGCTCCTGGGACAGGAGGTGAGGGCGGCCAGCTCGCAGCCCGCCCGTGACCGGCATGGGCGGCAGTGGCTGTACCGCTGGCGCATGAGCGCCCGGCCGACAGCCCGCCCTTGGGGCGGGGGCGGGTTGGGGAGGGGGCGGCCGGTATGCTGGTGGGCTCGATCCTTCCAGCACCCCCATGCATCCGGGGCGTCCGGGGAGAGCGCTGGCGGCGCAAGCACCCACCCGCCCATGGGGTCGGGTTGGGGAGGGGGCGCCCGGTATGCTGGCGGGCTTGCGGGGGCGCCCCTGGGGGCACGGCGCCCTGGTGCGCCGCGCCACCAGCCCAAATGGACGAGACAGCCCTGAGCAGAGCCATCTTGGCTGGTAGCCTTCAATGATGTTGCAACTATTCATGTCAACAGCGCACAATCACCCCCTTTGACCCATGAATGCCCCCTTACCAAAATGGCTAAGAAGCTCTGGCCCTGCTAAAACTGCACGGACATCTCTCGCCTATCCAAGCAGCACTTTCCAATATCTTCTATGCAAATGTGACCAACCTTATCTAATAGGAAGAGACAGGCTTTTAGGAGGTGTAGCATTATTTACACACCGTGGAGATAGAGCGTTTTTGGCAGTGTAATCTCTTTTACATGCAGCTTAGTCTGCATTCCGGCAAGCAGAGTTGACTGTTTTACACTTTTTCAGAGAGGATAAATAGTATTCGTCTTGACAGCAAAAGTAAAAATGCTCTATAAAATTAAATAAACATATTGGAACGGTTAAACTGTGCTTTCTTATTTTGCTTCCTGCAAAGACGGAGGAAGTGGTGCTTGATAAACGGACTGCAGAGCTACAGTTGATGCGCTGGTAAGATTGAGGCCAGGCTAGGAATGTGTGAAGCATTTTGGCTGCTCTTGGATTCTTGGTTTTCCTGTCTTAAATTCAGTTCCCTGCATTTCCACGTCAGTTTGTGATTCTTTTAAAAAGCATTTCCATGCGAATGTATCAGCATTTCAGCGTGAATTTATCCTACTAGAAACATTTTTACCAAGCAATTTTGCTCAATATAATTATTTGGATATGTTATTGTCACCAGTATACGCTGCCACATACACAATTTACCTGGAGAAGGGCAAATCTTGAAGAATGGCTACATTTTGTTGGGCAAATAGCAATCTAGGTAAGCTGTCTTTAATAAAAAAAAATTAAAAAAATTATTGGTTTTTAAACTAATACAAATACAATAACCATTAAACACTTATCCAGCAGTACAGCTAATGGTGTTTGTTTTATCCATTGTCTCTAGACATACACTTACACATTCAACATTCAAATATTACTTAACGTAACCCCTTCACTGAGAATATTGAGCGTTTGGTATAAGAAGGTTGGTCATTAACACAGTTAAAGAAAGGAGTCCATGTTTCTTGGAAGCTGACACTATTTGTTATGCCTTTAATTGCCCTCCTGTGTCTGGTGAGATGCTCAGACATTCCTATAATATCCCAGATATTATTTTCCTGTATGTTCAGGGGCATTTCAGTCTGGTTCTTCCATTGTTGAGCTATTTCTAATTGTGCTGCAGTCAGTAAGAATCCTGCTAGTTCTCTGGGGTGCAGGATGGAGCCTAAGTCCATGTCCAAATATCTTAGGGCTAAGGCAGGAAGGTAAGTTCTCATTTAAATGCAAACTGAATTGGATTTCTCCTAGCCTCCATTAAAGGTAAAGGGACCCCTGACCATCAGGTCCAGTCGTGTCCGACTCTGGGGTTGCGGCGCTCATCTCGCTCTATAGGCCGAGGGAGCCGGCGTTTGTCCGCAGACAGCTTCCGGGTCATGTGGCCAGCATGACAAAGCCGCTTCTGGATAACCAGAGCAGCGCACGGAAACGCCGTTTACCTTCCCGCTGGAGCGGTCCCTATTTATCTACTTGCACTTTGACGTACTTTCGAACTGCTAGGTGGGCAGGAGCTAGGACCGAACAACAGGAGCTCACCCCGTCGCAGGGATTCGAACCGCCGACCTTCTGATCGGCAAGCCCTAGACTCTGTGGTTTAACCCACAGCGCCACCTGGGTCCATTAGGGGTTACTTTATCCCACATAATCTAGTGTAGGGTAGGGAGGAGAATATTACTTCATGGACACTATCTTCCAGCAGTGAAGTTTGCACACCCTCACTTTGTGAAAAGGATGTAGAAAATATTCACTAGGAGGTTGGTGTTGGGGGGGTCAGAAAGAATGTGCACCCTTTGCCAAGGCAATTAGCCCAATTTCCCCCTCATTGTGATTCAGTTCCCTGACCAGTTGTGGCAAGATGTGAATCTGTACTTCGATGCTCACTGAATGCTCATCCCGTTGAAAGTAATGTAATCTTATTAATGCTCACTTCTAATTTAAACAGGCATCTGAATGCACATGCCCACCCAAATTCTGCTGCGGTTGCTTACAGGTGACTACACACAACTAGGACCAGCGCCAAAATATTGCTCTGTTGTGCTGACAGACTGTGAGACCATTACAGCAGTGAGGGCAAAGCAGCATCAGCCTGGATATATTCCCTCCATGCACCTGTTTAGCATGAAGGAAAGTGCTTGATTTTATTTACTCTCGCGTCCATTACTTCGTAGCCTAAGCTGCATGGTTTGATACATGATTTCCGATGGGCTGGGATCACCTTGCCAAGAAGCCTCGATTGATCTATTTCTTCAATCGTGCAGAAGCAGGTTGGGAAAATGATGACTGTGACTGGGCACGCTATCTATCTATATCTATCTATCATCTATCTATCTAGATATGAAAACGAGTAGAATATATTCTATAATTAAGCAACAGCAAACAAAATAAATGCTAACCACCAAAGCAACGTATATAAAAAAACCCCTCAAAATATATCAACCGCAAGATGCAATATAATTGCAGTATCTATCATCTTGAGAATTACATGCATATTACAAAATGCACCTACAATAATGGCCACAAAAATCATTCACATCCACACTGCACAAAACCAAACATGCAAGCCCCATGAACCAGATCACCCAACCATCGCACTCTCCTGAAACCCACCACGTTAATCCATCCAATCAATTCTCACTTCAGTAAAGCACTCAACTAACCAATAATCATGTACAAAAACACCCAGATCTGCTGAATAAGAAGAACCCCACAAGAGCAGAAAACAACTACACAAACACATTCATTTTCACCCTATCCTTCACCTGAGGAAATTAGACTCTTCTGCACAGAGTCTCTCTCTACAAGGGGTTGTGTGTAGTCACCAGCCTACCTGATGTTCATCATATCACAACAAGCATCCCAGTCAACCTGAGAAATACAGTCTCCCTTAAATAGGGATGGAAGGACCCATCCATTTTGGTTCCCTTACTTTCTCATTCTACCAATCTTAAATTCAATTCCTCACATTCCTGCAGAAATCTGTGGGTTAAAAAAATCTTCATGGAAATTCCTAAACTCTAGCATTTTAGTGTGAATTTCTGCCAATAAACAAAATTGTGTATGCAGTGCAACTAATAATTATGTTTTCATTCTTGCAAGCAATTTGCAAGCAATTTCCCCTAACGTAGTAGATTTTTGTATGCCACCCCCCCCCAAAAAATATATATGCCTGTTTAGTAAAAAATATTAGGTTAGGAAACTGCATCTCAAAATTTTGAGAAATGTGAATTTCTAAGGCTGGCTGTGTTTTGGGTTCTCATGTTGTTTCAGAAAGTGCAAATCTGATGGATTTGCTTCTGCTTGTAAACTGAATCAATTCTCTCTCCCATCCTTAAAGAGTAATTACATCATCAACAACAACAAATCAAAGAGGAGCTGGTTTATATTTCCAGGGTTCTAAAACTTGGGGAGCGCTTCTACAAGAACAACTGTCACTTCAGAAGATGACCATAATGGTGTGTGAAGCTATTGTACTTATCCTTGAAGCCTTGTGTGTTTATTTAACACAGTAAAGGTAAAGGTAAAGGGACCCTTGACCATTAGGTCCAGTCGCAGAGGACTCTGGGGTTGCGGCGCTCATCTCTTTCTATAGGCCGAGGGAGCCGGCGTTTGTCCGCAGACAGCTTCCGGGTCATGTGGCCAGCATGACTAAGCTGCTTCTGGTGAACCAGAGCAGCGCACGGAAACGTCCCTGTTTAACGCAGTAAAGGATACACAAAAGAGGTTTAAAGACTCTTTCACAGCAAATCTAAAAAAAAAAAAAGTAGTATAAACACTGACAATTAGGAAACACTGTCCTGCAAGTGCTCCAGTTGGAGAACAGCCTTTACCAAAGGTGTAATGGACGTTGAAGTTGCTCAAACTCAGGACAAAAGGGAGAAACGTGCTAAGAGGAAGGCACGCTTGGCAAACCCTCACTGTGATCAACTCCCCACTGTGGAAAGATGTGTGGATCCAGAATTAGCCTCCACAGTCACTTACGGACTCACTGTTAATACTGTGTTCAAGGAAGACAATCTTACTCGGTTACGAGTGATCGCCAAAGAAAGGAGACTGTTACACTGGAAGGCGGCTAGAGACCACTTGACACGACCTCAAATGAAGGGACACAAGTCTGGAAGAGTTAGAAAGAGATCTCTAAATAACTAGGTGTTCATCTGTTTGCAGCTTTCCTGTTCCTCTTAAGGGCTGGCACCATCCATCACAACTCTGTGGAAGAAAACTTTTTTTTTAAAGGCTGCACAACCCCCCCCCCAACTTATGTATACTGAGTTACCGGCTCACTGAGCATTTCAGGGCAGTGAGCAGAAAAGAGTCCATGGAGTGAAATTAAATTGGTTGAATAACCTGGGCAACACAAGTGCTTTCTGCGCACTTGTCAGTCTAGGTGGGAAGTGTACTCCTCTCTAATGTAAGCAGGCAGGGAATTCAATTTCTGGACTTGAAGCCTTTTTACTTTGATATTAATGGAGCACATAAACCCTGGTGAATTGCCACTATTAAAGCATTCTCGCTTCCTCTCCCTACAGTGCCCCACTTTCTCCTTCCAGTGAAAAGTCCACTGCGTAAAAATGAATTTTTACAGACATCACTTTGTCACAACTTCCTGGTAGCCAGCCACTGGCCTCCAAAACTCTTCATATACATTGTGGAGAGGAAGCATGGTTGATGGTAGCCAGGAAGCTTGATTTGGTCCCTGTTTCACTTCCCAACAGGCTGTTTTTTAAGCAACCATGGCTGTATTTTGCCAAGACGATCAAGAAGAAAACCAGACACTGTTCTAAAAATGCTTCTTCGACCGTTTATCATTTACTGGCAATCGTATTGCAGCATTTACTATTAAATTATAGGTTGCAGAATGCCCCATGCAGAACATTAGTTGCGTGTCAAGGTCCCCAAACCACCCCTCAAATAAAACACACTTCATACCAGAATATAAGTTTAAGGTTTGGGGCATTATTTTGGCCACAACTTTATTGAATACAAAAGTGAGTGGTTGCTTAGGCATTGGTTAAGACTATCTGTCCCTCTGGGGACAGAACTGACATCCACCCGCCCATGGAGTCAGTATAGGGGGAAACACTTTGGGGAGAGAATGAGCGCCCGTTCTCCCCTAATGCTCCCAGGGGCTCTTGCGTGGGCCCTGTCCCCCGACCGGGGGATACGGACAAGCATGGCGAGCCCCTGGATTCCTTTAACGGAATTCCCCTCACAGCAGCAGCATTGAAGGGGCAACCACAGCCAACCTGCCCCTTCGCAGCATAGGAGGGGCAACCACAGCCAACTCTGCCCCTCCTCCAACCAATTTATAACCAATGCCTAACCGCCAACCTTACAAGTTGTGACTAATTGCTACGCAGTAGGCGAAAACCAGATGGCACCAGCCAATCAGCCAAATGGAAAAATTCCTACCAGGCCCCTGCCCCAAAAGCAGACGACCCCATGAAAGGCATAGCAAGGTCAACGCAGAGGCCTAATAACAGGGAGGGAGGGCGGGTGATCCGATGCACGAAGCCAGGAGAGCTCACACGCTGAGTGCAGGGTACTTTATAGGCTCTGGGCTGTCCATCAACAAATTGCAACATATGAATCTCCCCAACAACACCCAGAGCCCAATCATAGTTGAGGCCATCCAGACTAACCCGCCCAGCAACAGAGGGGTGACTTGTAAGCCCCGACCGCAACACGTCCTCTCCATGAAGGAGAACATGCTATCTAACGCAAGAAACTGCCTGTTTTTAGCCACATGAAATACCAGCTTGAACAGCTCAGGTTGTTTGCTACCATGAGGTCCGCTTGGCATCTCTGGTACTGCATTTGCCTTTAATATGGCATTTTTTAAAGCTTTTTTTTTTTAATGGACTGCTTTGATTCAAAAGTCACATTCCCCACCCTCTTACTGTGGCTGAAGAAAATCACCCGCAGCATGCCGGACTGATAAGTCGCATTTGATTATGTCTCGCTGTGCCTTCAGCAGTGCCATTTTAATCTCTTATGCTCTATGGACTTAGGGTTGCAGGAAGCTGCCTGCTGCTGAGTCAGAACATTGGTCCTTCTCACTCAGCACTGTCTATACTGACTGGCAGCGACCTTTCAGGGATTCAGGCCAGGAGATTTCCCCTCTACTTGGAGGTGCTGGGTATTGGAAGCTGCAGAGAAAGTGAGAAAGCACGCGAGCGCGCACACACACACACACACACACATGCATTTGTAGGAAAAGCCTAAGTAGCGCTGTCCTATCCTCCAGAAATGATGTGCAGGTTTCCCTGATATTTTAAAAAATGGGAGTGGGAAATGAGCTGTTTTAGAATGGAAGAGAGAACAAGAAACTCGCAACTCACTGCCATAAGCACATGTTGTACTGTTGTTACGGTATGTTGCAGATGTGAATATTGCACAGTTTGAAGTGACTGGGAGCTTAAGAATGGACTCCTTTGGAAATGAAGCATTGTCCTGGCCCGTAAAAAAATATTATTGAAACTTTACTGGCAGAACTCTTCAAAAACAAAAAGATAAGCATCAAAGATACAACCAAAATATCCATACAACGCCTTGTGCTGTCCAGCACAGGCTCAGCATCTTAGAAAAGATGAAATAATCCAAACAGATCTAGAAGCAAAGGAGTATCTCTCTCCACATTATGCATTCCAACCTCCATTGGCCTTATACTGTTTGCTCTCCCTTCAGGAGAGCTTCATTTACATCCTTCTGTTCTCTTGACACATTCAGAGAAAGACTATTAGCCACCACCCTTTCAAGATGCAGAATTTGCAACTCAATACCTTTGTCACCTGATCTAAGGTTACAACAGCTTAGAGTAACGGAAAACAATCAACAGTTATTCCTTAACCCATTAAGGACCTTAGAGTCCTTTAGAAAACAATTGTGGGGAAAACTAATGTTAGCAATACACATTTACTGTATTTTTCGCTCCAAAAGACACATTTTTTTCCTCCTAAAAAGTAAGGGGAAATACCTGTGCGTCTTATGGAGCAAATGGTGGTCCCTGGAGCTAAATTGCCCAGGGGCCAAAAGCAGATTGTGCTTTTATTTTACAAAGAGAAAGGGGGTGTTGAAAGGACCCCACTCAGCAGCTGATCAGCAAGAGATCGGGAGAGAGATAAGAGTCCGGCTCCCTTTCAGCCCCGCCCTCCTTTGTTGAATGTGCTGCAGAGGGAGGTTGTTTGTTTCCCCAGGACATGTGACTGGCTGATTAGATTATCTGTCTGGAAACAGTAGAAACTGCTCCCTTTCCTTAAGATTTTTCAGAAATGTGAGTTGAACCCCATAAAAATGGGGCTTTTCCTCTTTGCTTTTCCCCCTTTGCAAAAAAAGCTGCAAAACTTTTAGCTTATCCTCAAAAAAACCCAGGGCTTTTCCCTTTGCAAAAGAGCTGCAAAACATTTAGCTGATCCTCAAAAAAACAGGGCTTTTCCCTTTGCAAAAAAGCTGCAAAACTTTTAGCAGATCCTCAAAAAAAGACCAGGGCTTTTAGAGGAGGAAAACCAGGAAAATATTTTTTCCCTTGTTTCCTCCTCTAAAAATGAGGTGCGCCCTATGGTCCAGTGCGTCCTATGGAGCGAAAAATACTGTGGTCATTTTTCATTTTAGACCTTCATTAATGCACATACATTTTTCATTTCTGTGTAAATTAAATCAATTATACTTAGCACTGTACTGCCATCACAAGAAGCTCGAAAGGGTAACTTGAAATATAGAGGATTGCAGCCTCGGTGGCTTATTTTCAGCTCTTATAAATCCTAGTTTGGGGTAGGAAGGAAGACATGAAATCTGCCCTGTTCCTCCAGTAGCCCGTTGTGGAAGCAGCACAGATGCTTAATAACGCCACCTCTCAAAATGACTTTGTGACTGCAAAGTTTCATACATTAGTAAAGGATGAGACTAATTGTTTTGGAGCCCAACCACTTTATGGGTGAGAAGAGTGAGAGTCGCTAGAACCCGTTCTTTGATTGTCAAGGCCGGGAATTTAATGAAGGCTGCACGTTGTGTACATTTGTCTTTGTTGCGAGGTTTTTAATAGTTTTGTCTGTTGAAAAAGCAGAGGCAAACAGTGTGTGCTGGTTGCAAAGACAATGCTTCACAGCTAGCTCTTTCAGCAGACAGTGAGCCATTCTCTATTTGCATTTAAATTCAATTAAGAGCTGTTGATGAGTTACACTTGGAAGGAAATGTTTTTTTTTTCCTGGGAGAACAAGCCGAGCATATTCTCTGCCAGGATACACAGTAGCTTTAAAGTGATTAACAGAGAACTCTTCTCTTCCCAAGGTTCAGAATAGAGCTGAACCCAAAAAAATTACCAGGGGCCATTTTTCAAAGATTTTCCTATTTCTTACTAACCCCCCAGGGCTTTTTTTCCAGCTGGAACTCAGTTCTGGCACCTCTCAGGTAGGCACCATTGCCATGATAAGAGAACAAGGGAGGGGTTCGTGGTGAGTTCTGGCACCTCTTTTTCTAGAAAAATAGCACAGCTTATCCCCAAAACAAATACCTTTTTTTTTTTGCAGAATTTTCTCCTGGTCGTCTTCACCATATCCCCCTTCCTCCACAATGCCAGACCCATCAGGCCAGCAGCACCAGAGACAGAGGTGTTGGGAACCAGGCAGGGCCTCAGGCTTGGGCTGCAGCCTG